>NC_132890.1:3487342-3499842 GCF_030463535.1 Salminus brasiliensis
AACAGCCCTCATAACGTCAGTGTGAATGGGTCTGGCTAGTGCTGTAGTGAAAAGCCACTGACAGGGAAAGTAAAAAACACTGATTATCTTCATCTACAGAGGCACCTGATCCACCTACATATTAGGCAGCAAGTGAACAGTCAGCTCTTGAAGTTGATGTGCTAATTATACTTTGACAGGAACCACATTATTGTGATGTCTAGACAATTAGGTCAAAACATCAGGCAGGTCTTGTGATGTTTCTCTGGTGTGTAGTGGTCAGTACCTACAACAACTGCTCCAAAAAGGAACAACCAGTGAATTGGTGACAGGGGCATGGGTGCACAAAGCTCTCCTGCTAACATTAGTCTTTGTGCCAGGTATCACAGGACGTCTCACAAGTCTTGTGGAGTCCATGCCTTGAATGGTCAGATCTGTTCTGGTGGTCAAGGTGGACCTACTCAATATTAAGCAGGTGGTGCTAATGTTATGGCTGATTATTGTATATGGACCGTATGGACTGGAGAGTGAACTGTACATTGTTTAAATGGTATTGTAAAGGTCCTTGACCAGCTTAGAGGTTCTTCACACTCGTGCATCTCTATTAGCATGAAAAGTGAAGCACCTTATTCTTAGGAGTGTAGACAGCGACCAAACACTGACAGCCACATCACCTGTGGCATGTGAAAGTGGATGTATGTGTGTGTGTGTGTGTGTGTATGCGTGAGTGTGTGTTACAATAAAGAGAAAAAGCTTTATTAATGAACAATGAGAGCAATTACAATTAAACGCTGTCCAGAGAGATTGGCTGTTGCTATGTTACGCACTTCACTCCCTGCACAGTCAATGTTCTTTTCTAATCCACTTCAAGAAAATGAATCAATCAAAAGATCTCTCTCTCTCTCTCTCTCTCTCTCTCTCTCTCTCTCACAAACACACACACACACACACACACACACACACACACACACACACACACACACATTTCTAATCTAAACCACAATTCAACTACTTATTCAAGGTATTAAGGTATTCTTTACACTGCCTGCTGAAACCAGGCCTTAATCAGCATTGAAATGTATAACTTTAAATGGAAAACTGACCGTCATGTGAACAAAATCACATGACCTAGACAAAGACCAGGACCTCTGGGACACTGTGCTTTAGACAGGTGAACCATGACAGGTGTGTCTTGCCCTGATGTTTATCCTTGGATCTCATCATGGTGATGCCACTCGCTTCAACAGTCAAGAGCAAACCACTATGGCTGTGTCCCAATCGCAGACTACGCACTCATATTACAAGGAATACACAATGTACTCATCTTAATTGTGGCAGGTTGCTATGCCAGCATACACTATATGGACAAAAGTATTGGGACACATGCTTATTTACTGTTTCCTTAGAAATTAACGGTACAAAAAAGAGTTTTGTTGAAGTAACTGTCTCTACTGTCCAGGGAAGAAGGCTTTCTGCTAGATTTTGGAGGAGCATTGCAATGAGGATTTGATTGTATTTAGCGACAAAAGAGCAGAGATCAGACATTGGATGATTAAGAGAGACTCCCCAACTCATCCCAAAAGTACTGGATGGAGCTCCACCACCATCATTTCAGAGAACACAGTTCTTCCACTGCTCCACAGCTCAATGCTGGGGGGCTTTATACCCCTCTAGCCCACGCCTGGCAATAGGTTCAAGTTTATCTGCTCCAGAGAGTCCTATTCTATTGGCAGTACTGGCAGCTGTGTGTCAATCTGTATCGGCAACGAGTGCAACTTAAAGCCGCTGAATGCATTCTTTAGATGGGGTGTCCACAAACATTTGGACATTTCTTCAGATCTTCAGTAGGGGTGTCCTAACATGTCACATGACTGTAAAAGCCGGACAGTGTAATCTCGCTACAGGCATGCAGAGACGGCAGTGGCCAGTGGACGCCACTTAAAAGAGGCATGTGGGGGCGCTGAGTGTAAACAAGAGTGAAACTAGAGCCTGCCTAAAGATGTGAGCGGTGTGTGTGTGTGTGTGTGTGTGTTTGTGTGTGTGTGTGTCCATGCATGACCGTACGCATGTTTGTTTCATTACTCACCTAGACGAGGGTCATACTGTCTCATCTGTACCTCCTCCACACACTCCGCAGGGAACCAGCCAGTTCTGCCTTTTACTGTGCCCTCCCAGAATCCCCCCTCACCTATACTCAGCACTGCGAGCGAGAGACATAGAGAGAGAGACAGAGAACAAAAGGAGAGAGAGAGTCATACAAGATTATTAAAGTTATTAAAGAAATACTTCAAATGCATCTTTAAGGGTCAACAGCACAGGATACTGTCCACTTGTTTATCCATGTGTGTTTGAAGATGAAAGTAACACACACACACACACACACACACACACACACACACACACACACACACACACACACACACAATCTAAAACGCATTCTCCTGAGTGAAGCGCTGTCCTTCGGCTTTGTAGTTGCTAGGATACCACAGTTTCAAGGTACGGGGTACAAACGTGTGTGTACGCATGTAAGAGCATGTGTGTGTGTGTGTTTGTGCATCCACGCATGTGTGTGTGTGTGTATGTTTTTAATATGTTTATGGAGAGCAAAGCGGGTGCACGGGTTTTCTTTCTGCCCCATTAAATTCATAGATCAGCACAATTAGCATAGCAGCAAACCTGCATGCTAACCCATTCACTCTTTACCTCTCTCTCTCTCTCTCTCTCTCTTTCTCTCTCTGACAGACACACACACACACAGGAGTCTCATTCACAACAAAGTGAATGCTGAAAAGAGCTCAGAAGTCAATGGCCTTTTATTGGGCACAATGCAGCACCACTCACTCGTGTGTGCGTGTGTGTTTGTTTTTGTACATATTGAGGACAACAGTTATTTCACAACAACTGAGAAAAACAGGGCTAACCTAATATTAAAATATACAGTAAAATGAATAACTTACATATTATCCCCTATACTGATTTACATACATTATCTGGACAAAAGTATTTGGACAAAAGTGTCTCTTCCAAAATCAAAGGTATTAAAAAAGACTGTATCCTATTTTTGCTGGAGTAACTGTCTCTACTGTCCAGGCAAGAAGGTTTCCTACCAGATTTTGGAGGCGCATTGTTGTGAGGATTTGATTGCATTTGACAACAAGAGCAGTGTTAGTGAGGTCAGGATGTTGGATGACGATCTCCACCCCACCTCATCATCCCCAACTCCCCAACTCCCTATTGGCAATAGATGCAACTTAAGTAGATGAATGTATTCATTAGAAGGGGTGTCCACAAACATTTGGACATGCAGGTATTTACATACATGTAATACGTATGGGATGTATAAAAATATATACTTAGATATAATAAATATTACATAGAGGGACAAATGGTTACATGCAGGTACTGACAAGCTACAAAAACAAATGTGTGTGTGTGTGTGTGTGTGAGAGAGAGAGAGAGAGAGAGAGAGAGCGTGGCGGAGTGTTAGTCAGGCTCTTGTACTGTAATCTGTGATGAGAGTAAGGCTTTTCATTACACACACTCCATTGATGAGCTGTAAGAGGAGTCACAACCCTCCATCGACCCTCTTCCTCCTCCTCTTTTCCCCTATAGAGAACAACCCAATAACCTCTCTCTCTCTCTCTCTCTCTCTCTCTCTCTCTCTCTCTCACACACACACGCACACACACTGCACTCTTCCTTTTCACTTCTCTGTAAAATCAGTCACTTTTACACAAAAAAACTCAAACCTCAAAACCAACAACTTCATAGAAGATGGAAAAAAACCTTTATGACTTCCAATGAAAATATATTTCATTTTAGAGCATTTCTATTGGTCGATTCATCGGCTGACTGCCAATGATTGCTCTGAGATCCTTTTAAAGCCCTTCCCAGATTCCTCTGTAGCTCCAACCTTCCTTAGAGTCCATTATCACAGCCTCCATAACTATCTGGTTTGGTTCCTCCACCTCACAAGAAAGAACCAAACTCCAGCGCATCATCAGGACAGCAGAGAGGATCATCGGATGTAACCTGCCATCACTTCAGCAGATCTACACCAGCAGGATGAGGAAGCGGGCTGGCAAGATTACATCTGACCCCTCACATCCTGGACACCTCCTCTTCCAGACACTCCCCTCGGGTAGAAGACTGCGGTCCATCAAAACCAGCACAACACGTCATGCTAACAGCTTCTTCCCCAGAGCTGTAGCGCTCCTCAACCACAGTGGACACCTCCCACTGTGACATACACACCTCCCACTGTAAACCTCTAAACATACAACTGAACTGTACCAAACCGGACTGAACAGCTATTTTGCACTCTTCCTATTTTGCACTATGACTATTTGCACACCTGTACAGATGTTCTTTTCTGTAAATATATTTTCAGCTCTTTATTACCTTTAGTACTTTTTACTTTTTTAATTTATCCCCTACCCTATTTATTGTTTAGTGTCATTTTCCTTTAGTTTAAGACTGTTTTCTGTGTTTTTTGTTACTTGTCATGCATGTTGCTCTCACCAAGACAAATTCCTTGTATGTGTAACATACTTGGTGAAATAAAGAGATTCTGATTCTGATTCTGATTCTGATAGAGAGCTCTTTGGATCTGGCCATGGTGATCTTCACCACTCACTTCAACCATTAAGAGCAGACCAGATTTAATGTGACCACCTTTTTTATAGCCTTAATTAACAATGAATGAGGTGTTTTCTGTCCATATATATATATATATATATATATATATATATATATATATATATATATATATATATATATATATATATATATAAAATGAAGAGGCCATTTAATTAATTGTTCTTAAATGTGCATCTCTACATGTCTGGCAGCCGTTTCAGGCATTTCATCAAACAAAGCTGAGTTACCTGAACTTACAGACTATGAATGGCATGAAGTCCCCCACAGCAATATGAAAGACTAGTAAAGAGCCGGCCAAGACAATCACAAGCTGTGATTGGCAGCCAAGGTTATTTCACCATAGTGATTTCTGAAAGCTCTCCTTATTAGTACTGTGTTGTTTAAATTTGAATAGTAATGTATTTGCACTATAATTATTATATATATTTTTGCATTATTTGAGCAGTGGTTTTTGAGCCGTTGCCATTTCTGCAAATAAATAAATGCTCTAAATAACAATATTTTTAATTGGAATTGAAGGGAAATGTTGTCCTTGGTTTATGAAATACAACGCAAATGTTAATTTCCCTAAAACTCACTGCCTATAAATAGTAAAACCAGAGAAACTGATCATGTAGGGTGGTCTCTTCATTTTCTCTGGTGCTCTATGTATATATATATATACTGGGTGCTGTGAGACTACCTACTAATCTCACACAGTCTTGATTAATGGTATGTGAGCTTTTTCTAAAATCACAGGCATCCATATTCTCTGACAAATACATGCTCTTTTGTCAAAACAGTGGCGCTCTATAATTTAGCAGCATTGTAATTTGCTGTTTTGTCCGCATCCCACCCACCACCTGTAGAGAACAAGCCAATGACCCCCGGCTGCACTTCCGTACAACAATAAACTCCTTCTCTGACTCCGGGATGCTTCTGCACCTCGGCTACCAGGTGCTCATTTTTTAATTTGCTAATTTTTCATCTAAATGCAACCAATTACAGCGCAGGTTTTAATCAGGAGATATGACATTCCGTGTGGCAAATTAGCTGGTTTTAGGAGGTAATCTAGCCTGAGGGATAACCATTTAATTATCACATTAGTCCTACTGTTAACTGAGAACGGCTGTGCATTTGCACAGGGTACATCCAGGCCTTTTTCTCTCTAATACAGACACACACACACACTCACACACACACTCTAACACACACCGTATCACCTTATCCTCATTATCCTCAAAGAATATTTCAGACCACAATACACGACCTCATTGGAAAGCTGCACGGTACAAGTGGCATGCGACTACAGCCAGAGATCACTCAGTCTACAGCAACGTGCCGAGACAAGATCCAAACACAAACACCTCTCATTAGTCTGGCTCCTCTCGCTGACACACTCCGGTTGCTGAGACATGCCTTTTAAATGGTTTCTATTGCTGTGTGGGTGACTGGCTACAGGAACTGTTCTTCATCGTGACTGACAGCCGCGAAACTCACTTCTCGTCTACTGCACAAGCCATCCATCCCGCTTTAGCTGCAGTCACCCAATCCTGCCCACAAAGAACAGCAGCACCTCTAATGGGCTTCTTTTCGTTACTGTGGGAAAGAACAACATTCTGAACTTTTAATGCAGGTTAATCAGAGGTGTTGAGATGATGTTTTCAGCCATAACATTAAAACCACTGGTTATAATTATTACAATGGTCATTGAGTGGGATATACATATTCAAGCTGTAATGGCTAGACGACTGGATCAGAGCATCTTCAGGAAGGACCTTCATGTTATGGCTGATCAGTGTAGATGTCTACTGTCATGCTCTCTGGTCATGTCCAAATATCCAGTTCTTCCGGTTGGAGATCTGGATCAGAGCATCTCAAAAACCTAAGTATCTTCAGGAAGGACAACCATTGAACTGGTGACAGGGCCATGAGCACTCAGGGCTAATTGACCTTCAGAGGTCTTGTGGAGTCCATGCCTTGATGGGTCAGAGCAGTTTTGGGGGCACGAGGGGGACCTACACAATGTAAGGAGGGTGGTTTTAATGTTATGGCTGATTCCTGTGTACTCTTGCATGTTTTCTCTTGCATAAACTTAAGCACAGGAATTTTTGACCAAGAATTACATTCTGAACTTTTAATGCAAGTTCATCAGAGGTGTTGAGATGATGTTTTCAGCCATAACATTAAAACCACTGGTTATAATTATTACAATGGTCATGGAGTGGGATATACATATTCAAGCTGTAATGGCTAGACGACTGGATCAGAGCATCTTCAGGAAGGACCTTCATGTTATGGCTGATCAGTGTAGATGTCTACTGTCATGCTCTCTGGTCATGTCCAAATATCCAGTTCTTCTGGATCAGATCATCTCCAAAACCTAAGTATCTTCAGGAAGGACAACCATTGAACTGGTGACAGGGTCATGAGCACTCAGGGCTAATTGGCCTTCAGAGGTCTTGTAGAGTCTATGCCTTGATGGGTTTTGGGGGCATGAGGGGGACCTACACAATGTTAAGAGGGTGGTTTTAATGTTATGGCTGATCCCTGTGTACTCTCGCATGTTTTCTCTTGCATAAACTTAACCACAGGAATTCTCTGACCACTTTGCCAGCTCTAATCGAGATGTCCTAGACGCTTGGCAATGGAAAACTGTGGAATCACCAGGGAACAAAATCACAACGATATTAGGGCCAACACAAGACAGCTGATCATTCAGGAGAGCCATTCCTGATATTTTCTGCACTACAAACGTTTCAACTCTACAGTCGTGAACATGCTGTTCCAGCATGTACCCAGTGTGTGACGCAGCAGTGCTGTACGGACCTTCAGTTATTGACTGGTCCCGCTCTATGTGAAAACACACCCAGTAATAAGGGTGTCCATTAAGCTGCCTCTTTGGTGTGAGTAGTAGTGAGTACCAGTCCAGAGCAGTGCCTGATGGCCTGTGTTTTCGGTACGGCTGGCATATTGGAAACTGGCATCCGCTCACCCCGGCCAAATGGCACCATGGGAAAAAACGCTGGCCAAACTCCCAGAGTTAGTGCCCAGCCGTCACCCGGCAACCCGCCACGGCAACCCAGGCCAAGCTTGTGACAGAGGAAGCACTGTTATAGTGAATGTGAGCATGTGGTGCTGAAGATGCTGAATTAATCCTGTGACATGCCACGCTCACATGCTTTAAAGACACGAATAGACACACACAAATAGCAGCACATGCTAGAACACACTGAGTGGCAGCAGTTTCCATGGAAAACGCTGGAGATTAGATGTCATGACAACGCAGTGACACTGATAAGCAAAGTATAAAGTTTTAAAATTGGACAAATTATGCTTGGCAAATACAGACGAACCACTCTCGGTACACCTTCACTTTCACAAAGTTAATGGTTTCTTTAACCTGTAAATCACATTGCTATAGGGTCATAGGTGCCCAGGCTCACTGATGCTCATGGAGGACCCACCTCACGACTTACAGGACTGCAACAACATCAGACTATCCGAGATACATAGCCTCAGTATCCCACTCTGAACATTAGTATTGGTGCAAGATACCACAGGACATCTTCAGAGGCCTTGTGGAGTCCATGCCTTGATGGGTCAGAGCTGGTATGGGGGCACGACTGGGGCCTACACAATGTTATTGTTATGGCTGATCTGTGAGTACTAAAGTACCCATAAGTACCCATTTAAGTACACATAAACTTAACCACAGGAATTTTTGACCACTTTGCTCGTAGGGTCAGCAAAAAAGGGTGCGTGCACATTATTAAGTAGGTGGGTTTAATGTTATGGCTGGTTGGTGCATATCAACACAGTGACAAAAATAGCTCCATGGCATAAAGAGAGGTTTGGAAAGACTGTGCATGACTGAATTGTGATTCATCATTTTTGGTACACAACCCAACCCCCCCCACACACACACACATCATAAATGGGCCTCAAGGAAAGTAATATGAAATAGAAGACATATGTAGGATATATGCCCCCTCATTTCTGTCTTATTATTTTTGTCATTCTGTATTATTTTCCCTGCTTGCTGATTTTTGATTCATATTTTTTTATTTTTAAGGGATGGCAGGCCACTTAAATTGGTCAACTGCAGATTGAAAAGACTAATATTTTCACATCTGGATACTTAAGATTGTTCCTGCAGAGCTTTTATTAAGCTGTTAGAACAATGCAAACTCCACAGGTGTGTCCAGGAGTGTAAGCCATTGTTCAGGTGCACATCATGTGCTGCAAAGCCTGCTGTTTAAAAAGACTATTCATATGACAAGACAAGGCCAAATGACACCAAGAGTATCTAAAAAGCACCCAGGCAGAGAGATGAAAGAGAGTGCGAGAATTAGAGTGAAAGGAGAGACAGCGAGTGAGAAAGTACAAGACGGTGTTAGGGAGTGAGAGACAGACAAAACAGAACAAAGAGAGAGAGAGAGAGAGAGAGAGAGAGAGAGAGAGAGAGAGAGAGAGAGAGAGAGAGAGAGAGAGAGAGAAAGCGAGAGTATTTTAGCTCACAATGATTCTGCTCCATTAGAGCTCGCTGTATTGTAGGAAGAAATGAGAGACTGAATCTCGGCTCTGCCCGATCGTTCCCATAGACAACTTCCTCACACCGTGCATGTAAGTGTGTATGGGTGCTTTGGGTGTGTGTGGACCAGAAAGGGACCAAAAATGACTTTTGTGAAATTCTATTGAGTAGAAATTCCCCTCAATACATTCATCCTACTACGTTTGCGGACGGCCCTTTTTTTATTAGTGAATTCATCAGAACTGGGGAGCACCCACTGATGGCACTGAGGTATTCAAATGTGGACACACACACATCACCAATAGATTGGGATGGTCTGTAGCAGCCATAAATGAGCCTATAATTAAACATGGTCTACAGGGGTATAACGCCCCCCAGTACTGGACTATGGATTGTGAGTGCTGGAGTATATATACACCTTATATGTCCAATTATTTTTGGACCACCCTCCCAATGAATGCATTCAGGTATGCTTTGTTGAGCTCATTGCAAATACAGAGAGAGAAGTACTGTCATGAACCTACTGGCACCATGCTGTCTAATGCCAGGTGTGGGCTAGAGGGGTATAAAGCCCCCCAGCATTGAGCTGTGGAGCAGTGGAGGAACTGTTTTCTCTGAAATGATGGTGATGGTGCTCCATACAATGCTTTTGGGATGAGTTGGGGAGTGGGCAGTGCTGCTCCAAAATCTAGTAGAATCTTCTTCTCTGGACAGTACTCCAACTCTTTTTAACAGCCTTGATTTCCGAAGAAACAATGAATGAACAGGTGTCCCAACATATATATGGATGCATGTGTGTGTGTGTGTTTGTAGGACTGCAGAACTGTATTTATAACTCCAAGTAATGCCACTCACCCTCCCTCTTCCTGTCAGTCAAGTGATCACGGCTGCCAGCATGCTTATTAAGTGTGTGCACGCATGTTCCGCGATCTGTCAGCCCCCTTATTAACTAGACTTGTGTAATAGAGTTTAAGCTCGGCTCACAGACACGTCAATTACACCCGGTCTAACTGATTTAGAGTCAGTTTCAGCACCTCTGCTTCTCAACCTATAATACACCAGCTGTATTTTACACAGTACTCTCCTTACTTCAGTTGTACCCAGTCAGCCACAACATGGAGCTGTAAAGCTTAAGCTTGCATGTAAGTAACAGAACCCTATATAAGACACCACTGTGGGCCTTACTCAATATAAACGACTTCAAATAGCCTTGCTTACCAGCGTACCACCCTGAGACCAGCCTGGACGCCTGGAGGAGGTTAAAGACTAGCATGTCTTCTGCAACACAAGGCCCAGCCACTGCTTCTTTTCCAACATTACTAGCTATCCAGCATGCTCAGAGGAAAGTGCAGCACCGAGACAACAGCTAACAGATGCCTGTGCTGACCAACATCACACTAGGGGTGATGTAGGGAGGACGTCCGATCAACCTGGCCCTGTGAGAGCAAGGCCACTTGTGCAAAGCATGGTTGGACCTTGTCAAAAATTGGAGACTGGGAGACTGCCAGGGAATATACCAGGTGCTGTAGCTTTTTGGGGAATTGTGGCCCAGTGTTAAGAGTGCTGGGTCGTTGATAACAGGGTTGTGGGTTCAATACCCAGGTTAACTAAGCTGCCACTGTTCTGGCCCTTGAGCAAGACCCTTAACCTATACTGCTCACCAGGTGCTGCAGCAAAGCATATGAATCTCCAGTGGATTGGGATTGGGGCCAGTCCAAGCAGATTTACTGGGATTTTTTTTTACAATTTGAAATCAGTAAAGCACCTTTTCAGAAGCTAGAACTGTTTGAATAGTATGAATGTCTTGTGGAGGCCATGCCTCAAGGGGTCAGAGATATTTATGTAGTCTACACCATATTAGGCAGGTGGTTTTAATGGTATGGCTCCATAGATCTGGAGGATCAGCTGACTCTAGATGTTTCCACGGCCTGACACTGATGCTACTCTTCACGTCCTCTACATCGTGGCTTGGAGCCATCCCATACCTCTCGTGCTGATGGTTCCTGGGACTGGTAATGTGTTACAAAAGCTCTGCACCCTGGTTATCCAAAGCAAGGCAGGGTAAGGAATGACTGAGAGTGCTCCTGGTCATAGCCTATGATTTTTTTTTGTGCTGCATTTCATTGTTAATCCCAATCAGGTCTTAATCCGTCTACTCAGACCACAAGATTATTCCAGAGCTTCTTGTCGGTACTGTAGCGAGCCTTGTAGCAGTGGAATTCTCCAGGCAGTAAAGAGGGCTTATGATTATGTTCCCCCAATAATGGAAAAGGGGAAGTGAAGGCATTGTGTTGTAAAGCAATACGCAAGCTCCAGCTGCCGCCATACATTCCTCGTGCTCCATTAGCTGTGTATGTTGCGGATTGTTTTTGGCCTGCCATACACACATTCATCAAAAAACCATTTCCAAACAGAATACACTAAGAGAAAGCAATAAACGGAAAATGTGATTCTACAGGAGCACAGCCTGAGCACAGCAAAGTGCCACTGCAAAATCTAATGACTTATGCTGACTTCAAAGATGTCAGTGTGCAAAGTTGCTACACAGTGTGCAATGGTTTTTCAGTTGACCCATCTATTAAAGGGGCTAGAAGCACTCGATATTGACCAACGCTACACTGTAACCTGCAGGTGACGCAGTAACCCTCCTTGTATGTCAGCTTTTTTTTTAAGGTGCTTTTGAAAGTATTTACAGTATCTACAATACACACTAGGCAGCAAGTGAACCGTCAGATCTGGAAGGTGATGTTTTTGGAAGCTGGAAAAATGGGCAAGCTCCAGAGTCTGAACCACTCTGACAAGATCCGGATCATTGAGATGGCTAGACAACTGGGTCAGAGCATCTCCAAAACATCAGGCAGGTCTTGTGGGGTGTTCCTTCTACACAGTGGCCAGCACCTACCAGATAAAAGTTCATGGAGGCCCAAGGCTCACTGATCCTCAAAGCCTCATCTAACAACTTACAGGACATAAAGGATCTGCTTGGAATGTGCCAGATACCACAGGCCATCTTCAGAGGTCTTGTGAAGACCATGCCTCAATGGGTAAGAGCCGTTTTGGTGGCCTATACAATATTAGGGAATGGGTAGCAATAAGATGGGGATGCATTACGGCCACCAAAGCCACCAAGAACCCGATGTGGCATTCTCCTCTGGTGTGTAAATGCCAATCCAGAGTCTAATATAGAGCCCAGGACAGCAGAATGGGACGAGTGAGCAATGGGGTGACATGAGTTTAGACTGCAGTGCTGCAGTGCCATGGACAGCTCCAGACTGGTTACCCACATATGATAAAATATGGTTAAAATATGGTAAACTAATTTTCCTCTCTCTTTTCATATTCTCTGTTT
>NC_132890.1:3504842-3514842 GCF_030463535.1 Salminus brasiliensis
TCTGGTAACTGGTTCTGGAGCAGCTATTGATTAACACACGGCTAATGCGCTGAACGAGATCAACATTAGTTACGGTGAAAAATGATACAAAGCCTAGCGGAGGAAAAGTGCAAGTGTGTGTGTGCGTGTGTGTGTGTGTGTGTGTGTGTGAATGAACTTACTATTTAGAACTGAGTTTAGAGATAATAACTGACTCCTCAGTCCCCTCACACACACCCTTTATCATGCCTGAACTACAAGGCAAGGCAGCACTTGGGGTGATGCAGTGCCCTTATCTGTGTGTCAGTATCTGTTTAGGTCCGAATATCTACAGAGTTATTCTACGCAGCGGGAGCCATTTACGTCTGCAGAGTCTGATAAAATACATAAAAAATGTGCAAAAGTGTTTTTCTGAAGCTAAAAGCTATTAATTCCTGGTGAAATTGAAATTCTGCATACACAATATTTGGACAAAAGTATTGGGACACCTGCTCATTTATTGTTCTGGAATCAAGGGTATTAAAAAAAGAGCTTATCCTGCTTTTGTTGGAGTTGGAGTCTCTGCTCTCCAGGGAAGAAGACTTTCTACTAGATTTTGAAGCAGCATTGCTGTGAGGATTTAATTGCAGTTTCAGTGACAAGAGCATTAGTGAGGTCAGGATGTTGGATGATGATCACCACCCCACCTCATCACCCCCAACTCATCTCAAAGGTATTGGATGGAGCACCATCATAATTCAGGAGAACACAGTTCCAGGTCAGGAAGTTGAGCACATTTAAACAACCACCCCATCACACACCACTCTGTCACGTTCTGTTGTGAATATGTCTTCCATGTGTGGAGGAGTGGGCGCGGCCTAAAGCATACCCATGTAAAATTTACCAGCTTCTCCAAGTGGCATTTCATCAGGCCTGTATGCTTTTTGGTAAAAGTGATGAAAACGAGATGTACGTTCAAGCTAATATATATTTTAAATGCATTTAATAATTTATTGGAAACGCCAGCAGAGATCTGCTGCCCTAAGGTCAGCTTGTGGTCTGGGTGAGCTATATTGAGCAGTAGGCTGTGCGGGAAAGTGACAGGAGGAGTTTTTAAGCAGTAAATGCTGAAGCACAGTCAGTAAGTATGTGTTTTTTGTGTGTATTGGGGTCAGATTGTACAAAACTGTGGTTTGATTGTGGAGCTCAGTGAGGCAGTGATTAGGTCAGGCTACTGGAGCGAACTGCTGACGGCCGGCTGAGTAGATTCTGCTGACCTGGTAGCCATGTGGATCCATAAGCTAGTCAGCTCTGTTAGTATATATGTACCCTGTAAATTTACTGTAGTGTTAGTGAAGTATTCAAGTTCAGGCACAGTCTGGAGGTCATGTGTGGAGTGGAATGGGTTTGAACCCTCTCACATGGATCCCTGTATAGTAAACAAATCAACAAGCAAACTAACAAACAAAGCCTGTTGTTGGTAGCTGTGTTTGTATTGGCATTATCTGTTCGCTGTGAATAATGTGTTCATATTTGGTTATAACCCTACTAAACACACACACACACACACACACACACACACACACACACACAATATCATCAGGTGAAGAAATTAGTTCCTTCAGATTTGGATTTGTGGTAAGCATGCCTCTGGCTGAAGATACTGAATTTTGATGAGAACACACACACACACACACACACACACACACACACACACGTTCAAAAACAGACAAACACACATAACCGCTCACAGCACCAGATACACACACACACACAGACTAAATTTTAATGTGCATCTAACAGGACCAGTTCTCTGGGCTATGGGACTGTATTTCTCTGTGTGTGTGTGTGTGTGTGTGTGTGTGTGTGTGTGTGTGTGTGTGTGTGTGTGAGTATCCTACTGTTTTGCCATTCAGTGTGTGATTACAAGTATGAGAGGTGCCTCAGGTCAGTGTTCAGCTGATCATATAAGCAGAGTGATCTAGATACATGCCTGCACACACACACACACACACACACACACACACACACACACACACACACACACACTTCTGGATTTCACACATGGCCCTTTCACTCGCCTGCAGCAGAGTTTAGACTGCTGGCATACTGTCATGTGTTTGATACTTCACAGAGTGACATTTTAATCCAGTTTCCTTGGGGGGAGGGGGGTTGGGTGGGGGGGGGGGGGTGTTTACCCCTTATCCTCACAGAAAGTCAGATTGAAGTAGTTAATGGACTCGAGCTACATGCTAACTGACTGTGCTCAACTCAGACTGGACACTTAAAGCAGCATTATGCAAGAATTGGGATGTCTCAATTGCTTACTACACATGACATACTATAAGGTACACTACATGTCCAAATGTTTGTGGACATCCCCTCTAATAAATGCATTCAGCTATTTTAAGTTGCCCCTACTGTTCACACAGCTTGTCTAGTCCCAATTTGATAATACTGCCATTGAGTTCACTTTCACTGTAACTGACAGTTTTTCTGCTGTGGGGTTAAAGCAACATTATGCATTTCTTGCTCCTGAAAATGTGCAATTCTTGCTCCTGAACTCCCCCTTCCCTAGTCGGGAGGTGAAATGTGTACCTTGAGGACATGCAGAACCGTCACTGAAAGTGGTAGAGTGGTGGTAGAGTAATATTACAGGATTTAACTCTGGTGTCTCACAAGTGTTTCTTGCCAATTTACCAAGTTACACACGGCAGATTCTGGTGTGCTGAACCCAGAATAGCAACAATAGCAGCGCTATTCTCACTATGACAGGTCAATGGAGCATCACTGTGATTCTGAAGCTGCTATTTTAAGGTAAAGATTTCACATAATGCTGCTTTAAAACCTTAATCTCATTATTTTAAGTGTATTATAGATCTTTTGCACAATTTGAATATTGTATATTGTTATGCTGAGCAAACCAACCAAATGCTCGCAGATGTAAAATGTTGTTTCAATTTTAAGTGCAAGAAAGCACAAACCATTAGCAAACATAACAGACAAGGCATCGCCGGAAGAGAAGTCTCAATAACAAGCCAGAGAGATAAAACAGAAAGGCAAAACACAATGAACAAACCAATCCAAAGGGCAACCCAAGAAAGAGGAGGATGGTACGAGTGGCCTGTTCATGATTGGTGGAGAGAGGGTGGTGATGTCAGATGTTACACATGGTGGCGATATCAGACTCTGAGGGATTCTGGAGGCAGCAGGAGAGACAGAGGGTGTGACAGTATGCACCTATATAGTGTGAATATTTCATAATTTCATCAGAAATTTTCAAAATGGTTATTATTATTATTATTATTATTATTATTATTATTAAATTATTTAAAAAATTGTATTTTCCTGCTTCTAAAGATTGACCAAATATTTTAGAGACGACTGGGGCGGGGTCAGAGTTGGGGTCATGTTGTTTAATTATCATTATATAAAATAATATACATTAAAATAAAGAAAAAACTAAGCAAATGTTATGAAGAGAGAGAGGGGGGAAGAAAGAGAGAGAGAGGGCGAGAGAGAGTAAGAGACAGTATTGCTGCACTATTATTAATTACTAAACACATTTAGAGGCTCAGAGTCGCCTGCATTATTCCACAACTGCTATTTCTGTGAGACTCACTCCAGAGCAATTACGCTAAGAAGCTGTGCCTGTGTCTCCTTCCAGAAAAAGAGATGGAGAGAGAGGGAGGGAGAGAGAGAGAGAGGGAGAGAGAGGGAGGGAGAAAGAGAGATAGGGAGAGAGAGAGAGAGAGAGAGAGAGAGAGAGAGAGAGAGAGAGAGCACAAATGGGCACAAGGGCTGCATATCAAAGAGTGGAATTTGTCAGCGCCCGGAGGAGGACGAACGACACAAGACAAGTCTTGGAGAGTGAGAGAGAGAAGGGGGGGGGGGGGGTACACAGAGAGTTTCGGTGAGACTGCTGTAAAACTGTACTCACATCAGCTTTGACTCTTTGAAGGTGAATCACAAGCTTGCTGTAAGGTACAGGGCCATCATTCTAGTGAACACAGTTCCTCCACTGCTCCACAGCTTAATGCTGGGGGGCTTTATACCCCTCTAGCCCACGCCTGGCATTAGGCAGCATGGTGCCAATATCTGCTTTATCTGCTCCTATTCTACTGGCAGTACCTCTCAACACGGTCTAGACAAACTGTGTGTGTGTGTGTGTGTGCATTTGCACATCTGTGTCATATATGGGTGCAACTTAAATTAAAAACTGAATCAATCATTAGAAGGGCTGTCCACAAATATTTGGACACAGTCATCTGGTGGTTGTTTAGAGTAGTTCTTCAATGCCATTCCTTCTAGAACCTGTGTATATATGTGTTATATGTAAGACTGTGAATACTGGAATGCTGCTGCTGAAAGAACATTAATGAGATCATCTGCAAATCCCTCTTCAACTAATCTAAGAGGTGTCTGAGAGGTGTTCAATGGTGCTTCATCACAATTCCGCTGCCAGGAGGCTTTACACCACTCTAGCTGAGCTTTGGCATTGCCCAATTGGGATCTTAGACTTGTCCACAGCCTCTCGTTCTACTGTCAGTGCTTTTTATGGGGTATACTAGACAGCAAGTGAACAGTCAGGTCTCGAAGTTGATGTTTCAGAAGCAGGAAGAATGAGAGTAAGCATCCGAACCTCTTGGACTTGGACAACTTTCTCAGTGCATCTCCAAACCACCAGGTTTGGCAGGTCTTGTTGGGTGTTTCTGGTATGCAGTGGTCAGTGCCTACCAAAAGTGTTCCAAGGAAGGGCAATCGGAGAACAATCGACAGGGTCATGGGCACCCAAGACTCAATGACTCATGATTCATGGAGATCCCACCTCCCAACAGAACTCAAATGATCTGCTGCTAATGTTAGTCTAGATACCACAGCAGGATGCCTTCAGAGGACGTCTTAAGGAATCCATGCCATGCTAGAGCTGTTTTGATGGCACAAGGAGAACGTACACAATATTAGGCAGGTGGTTTTGATGTCATCATTTGTGCCGCCAATTAACCCAACCATTTGAGGCTCCTCCGACACTAGGAGGGTAAGGGCATGTCTCCTACAACACATGTCTCCTACAATACATGTGAAGCCAACCTCCTCCTCCGCCTCTTTTCAGCCATCCAACATGCTCTGAGGAAAGCGACGGGTCCCAGGCACTGTCACACCAGCTTACAGACGCCTGTGCTCTCTCAGACTTCGGCTGCTGATGGCAAAGTGGCACGGGCTATGGTGGTAAAGCAAAAAATCCTGTTTGTGCAAGTTCCTATTTCCAAAACCAAAAGATCAGAGAATTGTTAGACATTCATATAAAGTAAAGTGAGCAGACCATGTGACCAACAGCTCACTAGAAGGCTCCACACATGGGAATACAGAAAAAGGAAGAGCGAGACCAAGTGGCACCCTGTTTTATTCACATAGCGCCAGCAAGAACTATGCGTATCATGCCAACCCATCACCAACACACTCAGCTCAACTAATTACAGAGCTGGCTGATGACCCCCATTGTTTGATCAGTTGAGTCAGCTGTGAGACTCTTCCGCTGGAGCAGAATCTCAGAGCAGTAGTGGGCCAGATAAAAGGCCACTGCGCAAAATAGGACTCTGTGGGTCTTGTGTATAATGTACATCTTCATTCAGTCGGGTTTATTTCCGTGTGTATTATTTACTATAGAGCATGTTTCTGACATGATGATAATTAATAATTAGCAAAGCTGAAAGCATAATCATGTACATTGCTGTACTATACAGACGTGCATCAGCAGACGGGAGCATGCGTTTGAATTATGAGGCTCTGTTTGTTTGTCTCCTAAACGTTGCCCTTCATCAGACCTGCAGGCACACGACTTTCTGCTAGTGTGGCAAGAACTGAGCTCTCCCCCACCAGCCTGCTAATGAACCTACACAGTCAGGGAGATAGGCACCACACACACATACACAAACACACACACACACACACACACACACACACACACAGCTCTGCCAAACTCTTTCCCCATATTTATGTATTCTAAACTCCCGTTCAAAAGTGGACATCCAGGGTGGCTCACGTTTCCAGAGTGCTGATCAAATCTCAAAGCAGAGATTTAAGCAGAATGATGATTATATTAATAATGTATCCATCTGTTTCTCTGCAGACTCTGTCATCAGCCTCCTCCTCCTTTCACCCTGCTTGTTCTTCAGTCCTGTGGGGTCCTGACCACCACAGAGCAGACTATAGTATTTGGGTGTTGGGTCATTCTCAGCACTGCTGGTGTGTTAGTGTGATACAGCAGTGCTGCTGGAGCTTTTAAACATCTCAGCGTCTACTGCTGAACTGAGAACAGTCCACCAACCAGGAATATCCAGCCAGTAGCATCCTGTGGGCATCAGCATCCTGTGGGCACCGATGAAGGACTAGAGGATGACCAACACAAACTGTGCAGCAGCAGATCAGAGAGCTTCAGTCTCTGACTTTACCTTCATCTACAAGGTGGACCAGCTAGGTAGGAGTGTCTAATAATAGAGTGGACAGTGAGTGGACAGATAGACACAGTGTTTTAAACACTCCAGCAGCACTGCTGCATCTGATCCACTCGTACCTCCACCAGCGTACCAACACACACTACTAACACACACACTCACCACCAGGGTGAAAGGAGGAGGCTGATAACAGAGTCTGCAGAGAACTACACAGTGCTTCTATATGGTCAGTGGAGCTGATGGACAGAATGGACAGTAAGTGTAGAAGCATGGGGCCATGACAACATTAGCAACATGACATTAACATTAATAAGGGCTTATTCCAGCAAACATCAGGTGACATAAGAGCACAACTGACAAATGTAGCCTTTACATCAGACCCGTTTTGGTTACCTAGATTTGTGTGACCTGCGGTCACTCACTTTCTCTTTCTCTCTGGCTCTCTGTCTCTCACGCTCTTGTATTAATGTCTTTATTCAGACGATCTATCCCTCAGCCTTTCTGCCCTCCTCCCTTCCTCTCCCTCATATCATTATCCCTATTCAGGCCTGTCTCTCACTCTCAGTCTTTCTGTGGCTCTGATTTTATTCCTTGGCTAATCCTGGCCAGCTCTTCATTGTTGGAGCAGATGACGCTTTGTTCTTCTGTATTGCTGCTTTCGGAGGGCTATAAAAAGGAGCCGTGAGCTGGTCCAAGCCCGGCCTTTGTGCTAATCACAGCAGGGCATGTCACCTGTGCGTGTGTCCACGAGCTTCCAGTAAGAGCCATATGGACACACACTAGGAAGTGTGAACTTACTGGAAATGTTGGATTTGCTGAAGAATGGAACGGGTCCTCCTGCTCAAGCCCAGAGCCATTTTATTCTATTCTACAATGCAATAGCCCTGGAGGTCCGTGGAGATTAAAGATTAATTGGAAAGGGGGTTAAGGGTATGAGTGACCGATAACCTCAGCACTGATCACACCAATCTTCAAAGTCAGACCAGAAAGGCGACCAGAACTGAATCTAACTGAAGACTGCCTATAGCTCTGAGATGGTAGCTTAAATAATTAAAGCTGACACAGATGTGCAAATGCACACATACACACACTATAGTCCCTGTGGAGAAGTACTGCCAGTAGAATAGGACTCTCTAAAGCAGATAAATGAACATTAAGCTATTGGCACCATGTAGGCTAGATGAGTATAAAGCCCCCCAGCATTGAGCTGTGGAGCATTGGAAATGTGTTGGGGAGATGGGGATGAGGTGGGGTGGTTATCATCTAACATCCTGACCCCACTAACACTGTTGTTGCTGAATGCAATCAAATCCTCACAGCAATGCTCTGAAAAATCTAGTAGAAAGCCTTCTTCCCTGGACAGTACAAACAGTTACTCCAACAAAAGCAGTATCAGCTCTTTTAATACCGTTGATTTCAGAAGAAATAATGAATCAGTAGGTGTCCCAATACTTTTGTCAAAATAGTGTATGCTATAATAAGAGTTGTAAATTAGCCAAAAACTAAATATTGTTTGTTTCTTCCCATAAGCCCTACGTATAAGGGAAATCAGTGTGTAGGTACAATAACAGGGTGGTAAATAAGCATCTGGGCATTTTTCAGACCAGATAATGTCCAGCCCAGCCCAGATAAAGGTTCGACTTGACTACTCAATAAATGCATGGCAGATGTATGTGAAGAACATGTGGACGTGCTACATTTGCTAGTCTGGAGATAAACAGTTAGAGTGCTCTGCAAAGAGGAGCAGCAGAAGAGACAACCTGTGTGTTTAACAGCAGACCAAGGGATGAGCTTCCTTTTCTGAGTTAATGACAAGAGTCCCGCAGTGGGGATTTGGGCATTCTGCTCTTTTGTTTCCGAGCCTTTTGAGCGCATGGTAGCGGCAGCGGAGCACAGTGTGTCTAGAGGAGTGTTATGGACTGGCTGAGATAGAGGCCAGCTCAGGGCCAGAGAGCTACTCCGAGCCATGGCTGATCGGATCGGCCAGATATGTTCTAGACACGTCCTATTGGTCTGATGCAGTCTGGCAAACAGCTCTAATTACTGCCAGGCTGTCTTTAATGAACGGCTCCATGACTGATCCCTCATGCTCACTGTAGGCGACCGGGCTGCTGTGGTCACTGCAAACAAGAGTCCACCTGTCTCCCCAAGCAGCTGCTATTGACCGATCTGCTTCCACCATGAAACTCTCAATTTCCCCCCAAGAGAGCAGGAGATTATACTCTTTAAGGGGTGATTTTCCCCCCTGGGTGAGATTGACAGACATTTCTAAACATGGTCGAAATAATTTTAATAACCTAATCAGAACAATAAATATTTTTTTTCACCAGATCACTTATTGATGATTACCATTAATGGCTAAAAAAAAACTTGGCTATGAAAAGATCAGCCATGATATTAAAGCCACTGACCAGTGGAGTCAATTACATAACATTGACTATGTCATTAGGTTGCTAAGGACTTTCAGCTGGTTGCTATGAATTTACTTATTAAGTTCTATGGTGTTGTTTAGATGTTTTTTGGTGGTTGCTATGGTTGTTACTATAGTATTTCCAGTGTCAGTGTGACAATATTAAAATCACTGGCAGTTGAACTGGATAACATTGATTATATCTTGACCAGGGCAAGCATCTTAGCAAGCACCTGAACAACTACCTGAAATACCACAACAACCACTCTGACAGCCACAAAGAAACATCTTAGCAACATCATAGTACCCATCCTAGCAACTACTGTGAAAAATCTACCTGGAAAACCTTAGAAAGCACCTGATATACCATAGCAACCATCATAGAAACCACCTGAAATACCATAGCATACATCATAGAAACCACCTGATACACCGCAGCAACTAACTGACATACTACAACAATCGCCCTATAAGCCACAACAGAGTACACCTTGGCAACCACCTGAAATACCTTAGCAACTGCTCTAGCAAAAACTTGGTATACCATAGCAAACACCTAGCAACCAACTAACCGAGCACTTAGCAAAAACCATAGAGTGAATGTAGGGTGTTAAGGATCTTAGACCTTGAGGACCTTTTGGAGATTCTCTTCAGTATGAAACCATGGGGGAACCTATTAAGGTGCTTTAAGGACCCTTCAAGGAAACATTTTCTTCTAAAAACCTTAGGAGGTTCCTCCACAGTTTCAAACTAAAGAGAACTTCCAAAAGTTACTCAAAGATCCCATTCGTTTAACAAAGTAGGGACCACATTTTCTTCAGACGAAGGTGTGTGGGTCATTTCTGCCCTTTGCCCTCAGCATTAGAGCTTAAAAACTCAACATTAGAGTCCATCACAATCTGCAGCCGGTCATGAAACTGGCTTATTACAGCGCTAAAAGAGCTAATGTTTTAAAATACTTCAGCAGCGAACGCAGAGGCTATTAACATACAGCCATGGAAACTGCTCTACTCCCCGCTCTTCCTCGCTCTCTCCAACTCCCTCACGGAGACAGATAAAAGAAAGTGGAGAAGATGAAAAGCTCTGGCAAGTCTTTTCTTTCTGACAGCATGTAGACAGGTGCTGAAGACCTGCGGTCACACACTCTGCCATCTGAACGAGGCATTCTTCTCTATTG
>NC_132890.1:3519842-3644842 GCF_030463535.1 Salminus brasiliensis
GTAACAGTGATTTATCAGCCTACTCAGGCTTTAGAAGAGCTCAGTAACAGTGATTTATCAGTCTACTCAGGCTTTAGTAGAGCTCAGTAACAGTGATTTATCAGCCTACTCAGGCTTTAGAAGAGCTCAGTAACAGTGATTTATCAGTCTACTCAGGCTTTAGTAGAGCTCAGTAACACAGTGTTGTACAGCCCAGGTGAGACAGTAAGGGAGAAATAAAGAAAGCAGAAGAATCCCATACAAAGTAATCCAGGAATATGTGGCATATGACATTAGTGTGTATGTGTGTAAATGAGTGTGTCTCCTGGCCCAGCTTCTATACTACTGCTCAGCACTAACTGAGTGACTGGCTGACCACAGAGACAGATGTTCACATTCACAGTTAAATAAATAAAATACAACACAACGTGATTAGCCCTGAGTTTTAGCCATCACCTTAGAAACAGCATGTTAATGTGTGTATCTGTGTGTGTGTGTCTGTGTGCGACTGTTGCAATTGCTTTTTTTTCCCCCCCTAGCACTAATTAGGCTTTTGTTAGCATGTAACACAGCAGTCACAACCCTGCTGTCTGTGAGACTGGCAGTGTTAGAGTGAGCCAAGTGCCTGAGCGTATTCTACTGAGCTTTCTCTCTGGCAGCTCAGCTTAAACACCGCACATGAAGCAGCAGCCCTGCACGTACGCGTATGTAGGTTTAAGCCCAGAACGTTGTGTAACATGCTGCGCTTCATTCCAGCATCCTAATAAATATGGTGCCAGTGAGTCAGCAAAAAGGGCCCCCAGCCTCCCATATGAGCATGAGTCAGCAGAAAAGTACATTTCTGCTATAAGGGGCCTGATGAGACAGCAGCTGCCAATAACGCGCAACCTCTACACAATGAACACTTTTACTGGAGACAGGGCGCTGTCAGTCACGCTAAATGAAACGCCGTCGTAAACACTGAGCTGATTCACCGCATCCTCGCTCACATTCTCCTGACCTCCTCTGTACGTGTCTTTCTACACCATATGTCCAAATGTACACACACAGACACACACACAGCTTGTCTAGTCCCTGCAGAGATGTACTGCCATTAGAATTCGACTCTCTGTAACAGATAAACATGAACCTATGTCAACATGTCTAATGCAAAGCGTGGGCTAGAGAGGGGTATAAAGCCCCCAGCATTGAGCTGTGGAGCAGTGGAAGAACTGTGTTCTCTGGTATGATGAAATGATGCTGCTCCGTCCAACCTCTGGGATGAGCTGAGAAGTTGGGGATGATGAGATGGGGTGGTGACCATCATCCTACATCCTAACCTCACTATCACTCTTGTCACTGAATGCAACCAAATCCTCACAGCAATGCTCTTCTAAAGTCTAGCAGAAAAGCCTGCTTCTCCAGGCAGTAGAGACTGTTATTCAGACAAAAGCAGACCCTTGATTTCAGAAAAAAATGCGGAATCAGCAGGTGTCCCAATACTTTTGTCCGAATGTGAACACATCCATGCAGACACGCTCACACATTACATCACAATATTTTACCATTACAGCTAAAACAATACCCAGTAACCAGAGTCATATATGCACCATATGTCCAAATGTTTGTGGACACTCCTTCTAATGAATGCATTTAGCTACTTTAGGTTGCACCTATTGCTGACAGAGATGTGCAAATGCACACACACACACACAGCTTGTCTACTCAGGCTTTAGTAGAGCTCAGTAACACAGTGATGTCCCAATACTTTTGTCCAAATATGTTAAGTTAAAGTTATATGTTAAAATATGCAGTCAGATAATCAGGCCTGCTCAATCGTAATTTGTTAGCAGGCATGACCACAAGTGGACAGTGCAGCAGAGTGGACATGTAATGCCCATGAGTAAAGATGAAAAGCCACCTTTTGTTTCTATTATGATTAAGGTAGTAGTTGCATGACCAGTAACATCAAGGCTGTCCCAGTGCTTATTTGGGTCGCAACCTGCAGGTCCCACACTGCATGGTCCTGTGGTCATGTGGCGTTTAACTCCAGCAGCCAAATGTCACATCATTAGGCAAGAACACATATAAAAGTCAACTGCGGATACCTGTTGCTAAGATACGGGCAGATGTGTGTTTTCATATCTTGAATAACTACAGCTGTATTCGCCATCATAACCACGCCACGTTCAAACGCGAGACAGTGAGGAACATGGCCATTAGAGCCAGTATGGAAAGCGAGTCTGTCAAGGTGGACTCACTGACTCCAGTGCTAATGAACACTAGAACCTCCACAGCAGCTCAGAACCATGAGAGAACACTCACACTTTCACTTCTAAAAATACACCGATCAGCCATAACATTAAAACCACTGACAAGCAAAGTGATTAACATGGCTTAGAATCTGAGACACTTGGACAAAAGCCAAATTACCGTGACGGCTAGACGACTGGGTCAGAACATCTCCAAAACATCAGGCAGGTCTTGTGGGGTGTTCTTGGCGTGCAGTGGAAAGTCAATACTTATCAATATGGCTCCAAGGAAGGACATCCGGTGAACCAGTGACAAGGTCATGGCTGTTCTAGGCCTAAGGCACACTAATGCTCATGGAAGCCCAACATCACAACTTACGGGATTTAAAGGAACCACTGCTGACATTAGTCCTGGTGCCAGATACAACATGACACCTTCAGAGGTCTAGTGGAGCCCATGCCTCGACAGGTCGGAGCTGTTTTGCAAATAGGGTGGGGGTGTGGGACAGCCTCACACTCGATTATGCTTTCTTACACTCCCAGCAACTGACGGGATCACACATTACCACATCACTAGGCATCAAACTCCCAGTCTCCTGATAACAGAGCCAATGCTTAGGCAGCTACGTCAGTTAGGAGCCCTGTTTTCTTTTTGTTTTGACTTTTATATTACTTTGTCTTCTCAGTGGCATGGGACTCAAATATTGCCCTTTGGCCCTCCAAGAAAAAAAGGTCTGGGCACCACCCCTCAGTTAGTCATCATTATTGGTCAATATCTCTAATGTAATATTATCTAATGTAAATTAGACATCTGAAAAGCATGGACCACCGTGGGCCATTCAAATAAAGCATAGTGCAAAGCTTTATGTTAAACAGACAACACACAGTTGATACCCTGTATGGATAAAAAAAAAATTGGACACCTGCTCATCCCTTGTTTCTTCTGAAATCAAGGTTATTAAAAAAGAGTTTATCCTGTCTCTACTGTCCAGGGAAGAAGGCTTTCTACTAGATGTTGGAGGAGCATTGCAGTGTGCAGGATGTGACTGGATTCAGCCACAAGAGTATCAGTAAGCCAGGCTGTTGCATGGTCATGACCTCACCTCATCCCCAACTCATCCCAAAAGAACTGGATGGAGCACCATCATTATCCCAGCTCCACAGCTCAATGCTGGGGGGCTTTATACCCCTCTATAGCCCTGTGGGTTCATGTTTATCTGCTCCAGAGAGTCCTATTTTATTGGTAGTACTTCTCTACAGGGACTAGACAAGCTGGTGTGTATGTGTGTTTATTTGCTTTGACCTAAAGTAGCTAAATGCATTCATCAGAGGGGGTGTCCACAAACTGTTGGACATAAAGTGTATAGTAAATAAGCATAAGAACATCCAACGTTAGTCGTGCTATTGAGGGATCGACGAGTGGACATGAGAGCTGAGAGTGTTGAGAGCTTCGTGTGGGGTGCTGAGGTGTGGTAGTTTCTGAGAGCAGTCTCCAGTCCCTCGTCTGTTTAGGAAGCCAACAGAGCCCATTCTCCTTCATCTGTACTTATTCATCTTCCAGACAGCCATGAAAATGGAACCGCCGCAAATAACAGCCAGATTAGACATTCACAAACATGATTAATGGCTCAGAGACGCTCAGTGTGTGTGGAATATTAACAACGTCATGTGTGCGACAAGCACTTCTCGACAGTGGTGAAAAGCCCCAGGATCCATTAGCACTGATGTAGAACTCATCGGCCTCACACTTCTACCTGAGTAGTAGGTATCACAGTGGAGTGGATACCATTCATTAAAGAGAGGTTATCTGGATTTCTTGGGAGGCTGAAGCACTTGGGTTTGTCTCATTGCGCTCAGACGACCTGGACCTTCGAATCCTCCATTAGACTATTAAACATCAGTCGGAAACTCTAATGTGTGAAACGGTAGGTCATAAAAGCTGTGAAATGAACGAGGTAGATTAGGTGAAAGAGCAATTACACAGGCACAGCAGCCGTTAGTTGTAATCATAAGGAAAGGCGTCATGATCTCGGAAACACTTTCCAGTCTACCTCTATGACCTCATTCTTTGTAAATCACTAATGGATAGGGTTTGATTACCTTCATCACCATTATCCTCAGGCTGGCTTTCTAAACAAGGCATGGATGAGAAAGAAGAAGAGAAGGAGACAGACAATGTATTGAAACATTTGCTCCACCCACAAAAGCAACTGTCATCAGGTTGGGCAAGCTTTCCAGGTGCGACTGTAAATAGGTGTATAACCATGTTCACATCAACCAATCAGAATTCATGGGAAATAATGGGACCCCAGTTATTTTCAGCGTGGCCTGATTGTTGGTGTCGGACGGGCTGGTTTGAGTATTTCTAGAGTTGCTCAGAATGGTGTAACAAAGATCACTAGGGATGTCCCAATCCAATTCAGTGCATCCCATGCATTTTAATGGATTGAGTAACAGCTTTTAAGGTTCCGATCCACTTCCGATCCTTAGGTTTGTTGTAGTGTCATTTCTTGGCACAGTTCAAGCCTGTTAATACCAATCAACCATTGCTTGAAGGCCTCAGTTGACGCAATCTCTCAATGGCGTCTTCCAGTATGACGATGCACCATGTCACCATGCTAAAGTGTCTCAAACTGGTTTCATGAACATGAACAATCCCAGGCACCAGATCTGAATCCTGTAGAACACCTTTTGGATGTGGTGGAACAGGAGATTCACAGCATGAGCGTCCATGCCATGGAGGACGGAGGCAGTTTTGAGTGCAAGAAGGTCCAACCTGGGATAAGTATAGCGTCCTATAGGTGTGTTTCAGACATAGACACAGTCATATTAGAATAGTGTGACCAGCCCTGGTTTGAGATCCATCTCTGCAGACTCTGTTTTTTGCCTCCATTCACCCTGTTTGTTCTTCAATGGTCAGGACCCGTATGGTCAGACTGTAGTGTTGGGGTAGTGGGTCAGTCATTCTCAGCACTGCAGTGACACTGACTGACAGGGTGGTGGAGAGTGTGTTAGTAGTGTGTGATGCGCTGCTCTCGGTATGAGTGGATCAGACGCAGCAGTGCTGCTGGAGTGCTTAAACACTGTGTCTGTCCACTTACTGTCCACTCTATTATTAGACACTCCTACCTAGCTGGTCCACCTTGTAGATGAAGGTAAAGTCAGAGACTGAAGCTCTCTGATCTGCTGCTGCACAGTTTGCATTGGTCATCCTCTAGTCCTTCATCGGTGCCCACAGGACGCTGATGCCCACAGGTTGCTACTGGCTGGATATTTTAGGTCAGTGAACTATTCTCAGTCCAGCATTATGTCAGTCAGTGTCACTGCAGTGCTGAGAATGACTGACCCACCACCAAAATACTACAGTCTGCTCTGTGGTGGTCAGTTCTGTGGGGTCCTGACCATTGAAAAGCGACCAGGGTGGGAGGAGGCTGATAACAGAGTCTGCAGAGAAACAGATGGGTACAGTCTGGACCTATAGACAGAACTACACAGTGCTTCTACATGGGAAGTGCAGCTGATATAATGGGCCAAGTTCATTCCAAACGAGGGGTGGTCATAATATTCTGATATGAAAACAAAATTAACATCACTTGCCAACCTCGCAACAGTTGCTGTGCTAGAATGCATTCAAGGCTAGAGAAAATCAATGCATCAGCAATTTCTGGCTACTGTACATTTTTATGAATTTTTCCCTCTGCACCTTGAATAAGAAACACAATCTACCTGCAACACACACACACACAAACACACACAGGGCTCATCTATCATCTACTCTACAGGCTAGTGGAGCACCTAGTGACCTACTGAAGAGGACCTGTGGGGACTCCCCTGTCTGTTATTCAAAAGCACCTACTGGCCTACATGAGGCCTGCTGCACCTAAAGGGAGTCTAGAGCAGCCCAGGACAGAAGCCCTAGCAGTGAAGCCACTGTTTTAATGCCTTTACCTTCTGTTTCACTCACTTCTGCTGCCTCTGATAGAGTCAGGGAACAGGACACGCGTCATCAGCAAAGAATACAAGCAGACTTTGAGGAACACAGCACTGGAGCAGCTCTACATTCCACCTTGCATGCACTATAACCTCAATAAGCTATTTCTGTCAACACTAGCACGCTAATGGGCGGATGGAGCTTGTGAAGGAGGTCTGATGTTTACCAAGCAGGATTTCTTCATATACGTTATCCTCTGTGTCAACTTGAGGAAGAGAAAATGAAAGAGAAAGAAGGGGAGACTGATGAGCAATGTTGTTAGAAAGGAAAAATGAGGGAATATGCAGGAGGTGACATGGCTTGATGGCGTTTGTCAACATAAATTTGCATGCTGAGGAAGCAAAACAAGGCACCCCTGCTAGGATAATGCTGGATGGCGCTGATCAAATTTTATACGGCAGCGTTTTCCAAATATATTACAGCATCATGGTATTAGATGGTATTTATGTTCGTATTAACACTCTAAAACCTAACATCTTAAATATGTCTATAAAATATAAGGATTTCTACTGAAATCAAGGGTATTTGTCTGGAGAAACGGCCTCGACTCTCCAGAAAGGAAAATGTTGGATAATCACCACCCCACCTCATTATCACCAACTCCCCAACTCCAAATCATCACCATCATTCCAGAGAACTGCTTTCTTCCACTGCTCCACAGCTCAATGCTGGGGGGCTTTATACGCCTCTAGCCCACACCTGGCATTAGGACACCTATAATAGGCTCATATTATGTTTATCTGCGCCAGAAAGAGTCTTCTATTATTGGCAGTACCTCATTACAATGACTAGACAAGCTGTGCGTGTGTATTTGCACATCAGCAATGTCAGCAAAGAATGCAATTTTATTAAAGGGGCGTCCACAAACATTTGGTTATGGTTATGACTAGAGCGGAGTTGAATTGCAGATGTCTGGTACCATGGTTTCTGTCACCGTATCACAGAAGCTCCATGCTGCCTTTCAGTCTGAGAGGTTTTCTGAGCAAGTAGAACTCAGATCGGTAAACGCTCACTATTGCCATAACAATAAAAACACCTTGTGCCCCCAAAGTGCTGCCAAAACAGCTCTGACCCTCCACAAGACCTCTGAAGGGGTCCTGTGGTCTCTGGCACCAAGAGTAACAGTGGCAGCAGATCCTTTAAGTCCTGGAAGTTGCAGGTTCAGGCATTCGTGGACCATGCAGCCCATGGACCAGCTTGCTGGTTCACTGACCACTGCATACCAGGAACACCTTACAAGACCTGCCTGATGTTTTGGAGATGTTCTGACCCAGTCATCTAGAACATCACAGTTTGGTTCTTGCCAAAGTGTCTCACCTTTAAGAACTGACTGTTCACCCCTTCACAGATGCCACTGGAACCAGATAATCAGTGTTATTCACTTTAACTTTAATCAGGTTTTAATCATGGTTTTAATGTTATGGCTGATCAGTGTAAGTCTGATCCGTATAATGAAGAAGAGCTGTTCTGGATTCTGCTCAATTTCTAATTAAACATTAAAATGTATGCAAATTTGTGTCACTGAACTTGTTCACACCTTTATAGGGCTAATGATGATAATATATTTTAAATGAAAGAAATCGGACAAAAAATAATAACTTATAATAATTTTCTCAACAAGAGAATGAACGATCAACGTCATGATGTCATTCAAAGAAAATAGTTGATTCAGAAACAAAAATAGCTGCTTTTTGCAATAATGATAAGCATTTTTTATATTAAGGAACCTACGCTATATGTCCATATGTTTGTGGACACCCCTTCTAATGAAAGCTACATTCAGCTACTTTAAGTTGCACCCATTGCTGAATACATAGCTTCTCAGACCCTGTAGAGAAGTACTGCCAATAGAATAGGACTCATCATGAACCTATTGGCACCATGCTGCCAATAAAGCCCCCCAGCATTGAACTGTGGAGCAGTGGAAGAACTGTGTGGAACAGTGGAAGAACACAGCAATGCTCCTCCAAAATCTAGCTGAAGTCTTCTTCTCTGGACAGTGGAGACAGTTACTTCAACAAAAGCAGGATCAGCTCTTTGTAATATGCTTGATTTCAGACCAAACAATAAAATGAGCAGGTGTCCCAATACTTTTGTACTTTTGCTGAGCTCTTGACCTTGCTTGACCTCAGGCCTCGTCACTGTGGTAAAAACATCCACCCAAAATAACAAGCTTCAGTTACAGAGCCACAACTGTGTGTGGGACCAGTTTCTCTTATTCCTCCTGATGAGCTGGACCACAGAACAAGCTGGGAGCAATGATCCTTCTGATACCTGTGATATCTTCTCATGGTTCAACCTGGGTGACGAAGAAAACCTTTTACAGCAGACGGCAGGTCAGCACCCCAATTCCTAATGCAGCCTGCAGTTTCCTGCAGACCTACTCCACAGCCATGTGTCATGTCACAGCTTGGGCTCTGAACCGCAGGGGTAAAGTAAAAACGTGGAAGCTGGCTGGTGCGAACGCCTGTCCACAGCTGTCCAGGCCCTCTCCATCCCAGAGTGGCATAGGAGGGGGCCCCGTGCTCCTCTGAAAATGGAGCAGTCAAGCTCTCGCCATCAGTAACTTCTGCATTAATGAATGTAGATTAGAGAAGAGGCATTATAAATGGCTCAAGAGACCGATGGTGGCAGAGCAGGGCCGCTGGGGGCTCAGGGAGCGCTTAGGAAGCTGGGGAAGGGGCCAGTGCTCCAAAATGTGCACTAAAATCACACACTCACGAGGGACTGCGGCACTGAGCCGGCTGCAAACACAAACACGCTCATACTAACTTCACTACTTCACTGGAGTTGGCTTGTAGTTGTCAGGTATCTCGTGGAATTTTTAGTTCCACCTTAAATGCGGCAGAAATTACAGACACTAGAATATGACTGTAGTCCCAGTTTAAGGTGGAACTTTTTAAAATGTTGAAATTTTGACGTTACTTATATCTCTCATTTTACATCCCTCTTTTTTAATCAGTCTCACCAACTTATGAAAACATGAAAAACATGAATATGGGTTAATACTAGCATAATCCCGCCAGTATTTTAGTGCAATTCATATGTCATTAAGTGTTGGTTGGAGACACAAGAAAGATCTTGTCAGGCTTCATGGAAGATATATGGATGCTGCAAATAAGCTACTCCATTGGTTAGGCCTTCAGGAGCTGGACTGAAGGTCTCATCCTCTACTATAACTACCAGTATAGTTATGGCCAGTCATTCTGATTGCTGATTGCAATCAATGGGTGAGAAATCTGGTGAGAAATGCTTTGGCAAAGCATTGGGGGTTATTAGACGTGTCTGAGATAAGGTTTCGTTATGTATTACAGCAATTGTGCATTAGAAAATGAATAAATATACTATTTGGACAAAAGTATTGGGACGCCTGCTCATTTGTTGTTTCTGGAGAAATCAAAGTTTAGAGTTGGAGTTGGCTCCCCAACTCAAAATCTCAAAAGTGTTGGATGGAGCACCATCACCATCATCATTCCAGAGAATAGAGTTTTTCCACTGCTCCACAGCTCAATGCTGGGGGGCTTTATACCCCTCTAGCCCACACCTGGCATGAGGCATGGTGACAATTATTTGGACATATAGTGTACATGCTGAATTAGGCCGTATTAATAGATATTCAATATTAAAGAACTGAAAACTGGGCTGAAAGTAAGTCAGTTGAGTCTCAGCTGTACTCTACTGAGTGAAGAAACCCATGAAGAGCATTATTTCCATCATACTGTGTTTTCTTAAACATATGGTAGAGTTGCGTCAGAAGACTGTCGTATTACAGGCATATGGTTTGTGCTGGCAGTTTGTAAAGAGAGGCGAAGTGCCATCCCGTTCTAGCACCACCGGCTCATACCAACACATCCACCCACAGCACAATGGGCGTCCTGGCACTTGCGCAGGCACACTGGCACCTGCAGCCCTGGATTAAGGCTCGGACATGGGGTGAGTGTGACCTCTGCTGTTCTCACTCTGTGAATGTGTGTATGGTATTAGTGAAGGTGCTATTTGTGGGGTGTGTGTGTGTGTGTGTATATGAGTGTCCAGTGCAGTTAAGGTCACGTGTTTAGTTCGAGCACAAACTGAAGAAAGAAACAGCCAGGAGTGAATTCCACAGCAGAAGAGAGGAGAGGAGAGGAGAAGTGGAGCAGGCACAGGAGGACAGATCTCAACCTCAGGGTGTGAGAGAGCAGAGAGGGAGGGAGTGGAGCGCAGTTAGATCACTTTCTGTGTGTGTGTGTGGGTGTGTGTGTGCATGGCATGTGATAGTGTGTGGCCACACTGTTGGCATGCAGGTAAGGCAAAATAGAGAGTCGGAGAGACTGAGGGGTCAGAGACAGGAGTAAGGTCAGGTAGGATAATGTGTGTGTGTGTGTGTGTGTGTGTGTGTAGGACGAAGGGCAGTGGGATGGATGCAAAGTTCTTTACCTTCCACTGCGTTTGAGTGGTAGTCTGGAATGAAGCATGAATGGAGACAAGAGCAGAGCAACACATAAGCCATGAACATGAGTAATGGTGTAACCACACACACACACACACACATACACACACACACACACTGAAAATTAGAATGAAAACACACAAAGTTCTCCTCATGGAGTCTAGTATTATTTAGAGTTCCCCTCAAATCAACACCTGGTTTGGTGGTAAATCAGGGCTTAATGATGGTGAATCAGGTGAGCTGCTGCTGCTGCTGCTGCTGATGGAGTTGAACACATCCTCCACGCTGTGCTGGCTGGACTGGGGGGTGTCCAGGAGAAACCTGGAGGAACCGAGCTCTGTTCTTCAGACTAGCTCACCGACAAGATCTCACTACTTTCTTTCTTCAGAATAAAAAGCTCTTGTTTCTCCTTTTTACTGGATTTATGTTCAGCTGCTTTATCTGTTCTGATGAGATCTGGAGCTTCTACAGTAAAACTCTCTCACTGCTGAGAGACATGAGTTTAAATAATGTGCTTTGGTGCCTGAAACCTCTGTGCTGTACTGTGTACACACACACATATACACACAAATCAGCCATTACATTAATACCAGCTGCCTAAAATTGAGGTAGTCCCCCTCGTGCCACCACAACAGAGCAGGCATGGACTCCACAAGACATCTGAAAGTGTCCTGTGGTCTCTCCCACCAACATCTGGCACTAACGTGTAGCAGCAGATCCTTTATATACTCATGATTCAGTTCTCCGCCAGTCCATTCATCTCACTAACTCTTCATGGCTGCTCGAATCACACTTCCGTCTTACACACTAACACACACACACACACATTCACATAGTATACACATGTAAAAGCAAGAGGACAAGAACCTGAACTTTCAGCCAATTCTCAACATAAATGCCTTCACCAGAAGACTGAAGGTTCCTAAAGAGGACACTAACCCTCTCTCCAGCTCCACACAGAAAGCAGTGTTACCATGATGGATGGGAGCTGTGAGTATGAGCATGCATGGGGCATCCTTACAGCTGGGATACAGCCTCTGTATGTGTGTGTGTGTGTGCACGAATGTGTGTGTATAAGTTATGAAAGATGGTCTCCAGACAGCAGTATCTCTCCCACTGTAGGGACCTTTATATCAATTTAAGGGCAGTCTAGGCCTGGACGTATTGCTATACTGTACTATACTTGTACTAAACAGGGGTTTGGTATAGAGTGTACTGTTATTGTGTAGTCCATGCTACTGCACCTGTAACCTCACTGTCTCCAATAGCATATACTGCTGAACCGTGCTGTAATAGCTAGACACACTTGGGGTAGAAAGTCTATGATGGTGTTCTACACAGTCTACACTGTAAAAGGTCCATGATGGTGTTCTACATGGTCTACACTGTAGAAAGTCGATGATAGGGTTCTACACAGTCTACACTGTAGAAGGTCTATGATGGTGTTCTACACAGTCTACACTGTAGAAGGTCTATGATGGTGTTCTACACAGTCTACACTGTAGAAGGTCTATGATGGTGTTCTACAAAGTCTACAGTGTAGAAGGTCTATGATGGGGTTCTACACAGTCTACACTGCAAAAAGTCTATTATGGTGTTCTACACAGTCTATACTGTAGAAGATCTATGATGGTGTTCTACACAGTCTACACTGTAGAAGGTCTATGATGGTGTTCTACAAAGTCTACAGTGTAGAAGGTCTATGATGGGGTTCTACACAGTCTACACTGCAAAAAGTCTATTATGGTGTTCTACACAGTCTATACTGTAGAAGATCTATGATGGTGTTCTACACAGTCTACACTGTCACAGGTCTATCATGGTGTTCCACACAGTCTACACTGTCACAGGTCTATCATGGTGTTCCACACAGTCTACACTGTCACAGGTCTATCATGGTGTTCCACACAGTCTACACTATGACAGGTCTATCACAGTGTACACTGTGACAGTTCTGCCATGGTGTTCCACACAGTCTACACTGTTGCAGGTCTATCGTAGTGTTTTACACAGTCTACACTGTTGCAGGCCTATCATGGTGTTCCACACAGTCTACACTATGGCAAGTCTATCACAGTCTACACTATGACAGATCTATCATGGTGTTCCACACAATGTACACTATAACAGGTCTGTCACTGTGTTCCACACAGTCTACACTGTTGCAGGTCTATCATGGTGTTCCACACAGTCTACACTGTTGCAGGTCTATCATGGTGTTCCACACAGTCTACACTATGACAGGTCTATCATGGTGTTTTGCACAGTGTACACTATGACAGGTCTGTCATAGAGGTCTGCACAGCTCATATTCTAGCAGATCTATCCTGAAGTTCAACACAGTCTTTAGCATGTTTATCATGGTCTTCTATATATCCTACACTGACTACAATGACATTCCACAGGCCTGCTGTGACACGTCTATCCTTCTACACATACTGTAACATGCCTAGCATGATGTAGCATGCTCATCATAGTGTCCTATACACTCTATCTGATGTTCTACACATGACTGTCAGGATGTTCAGGACGTACATTCTGCACGCATCTCCTGCACAATGTAGCAATAGTCTTTAAGAGCATTCCACATGACATTCATGACATTCATCATCCAAACAAGCAAACAAACAAACCTCCAGCAGAATGAGCCGTGTGAATGACAGGTGACACGAAGAAGGAGGCACTAACCTTTGACCCTCTCTCCACGGTTCAGCTGGATCTCCCCCTCTCCCTGGGGCGTGTAGGGCTTGACCACGATGAAGGTGCGTCCCGGCACGGCACTGTAGAGTTTCCGCTTGGGGCCGCGGGCCCCCGAGAGCGCATGTGAAGGGGGCCCCGAGGGGGGCGGGCTGGGGTCCCGCTGCACTGTCCCGGGGCTGTAAACAAAAACATAGGTTACCGTGGTGATGCCCGGCAACTGGTAGCCAAATCCGGTGGTCACCGACATGGTCCCGTGAGCGAGCCGCGAGAGCAGGCGCGTGCTGCCGCCGCACACACATGCACGGGGACTCTCTCTCTCTCTCACACACACACACACAGACACACACAGGTCCTCTTCTCAATCCTCCTGGTCCGGCCAGGCCCTCCTCCTCCTCCTCCTCCTCCTCCTCCTTTCTCCTCCTTTCTCCTCCTTTTCTCCTCCTCCTCCTCCTCCTTCTCCTCCTCCTCTCCTCTCCTCCCTCACCCCGCGCTGCCGTTAGCGGCCGCCTGTCGCTGTCCGTGGTGCTGAGGGCTGGGGCTGGGCCGGCCGCGAGCGGGGCATGTCCGCTCCCCGCGGCTCTCGCGCTCGCACACACACACACTCGCACACTGACGCGGCTGCGCTCGCTCTCTTCCCGTGCCTGGGCTCACACACACCCGCCCCTCTCTGCACATTCTATCCGCACGCCGTACCGTCAGCCGACGATAATGCGCGGCCGCCAGGGGGTCTGGATTGATTAGCGTGGGGAAGTGCGACTTACCTCACCCCCCTAAAAATGCCCCAGCCAAGCAAACACACATACACACACGCGCATACACACTGACACACACACACACACACACACGCTGCTCTCTCTGCCGTAATCAACACACCGCCCCTCCTACCTTTCCCTCTCTCTTCCTCTCTCTCCCTCTCCTCAGACTCCCTGCCCTTCCCTCTCCTGCTCTTTCGTCTCCCTCTCTCATTCCTTCTACAGCTCTCTCCCTCTCCCTCTCTCTCTCTCTCTGAAAGACAGGTTCTGAATGTTAATGCAGCTGCAGGCTGAGTAGCCGCTGCTCTACGTCTGTCTCATTCATCTCAGAGCCTTCTCGCTCGCCCATTCATCACACACACACACACACACACTTTTAAACGTAGCACACACACACTGCTGCACAGCAATCACCGTGCCACATGCATCTTCCTTCCTTTTACTCCCATTTAGTCCAGCAGCGCAGCAGCCTGTACGTCATCCCACAACACACACTCCCAGCCCCCAACCCCCCCAACCCCCCCCCAACACACACAAACAAAAATTCCCCCCCCCCCCATGCAGCTGTGACACATGCCCCCCCCCTTCTCGGTCTCTTTCTCTCTTCCTCTAGCAGACTCTGAGCGGTCAGCGATGCTAACTCTGCCCGGAGCTGTGATTGTCTGCCTAAGTCATGATGTTTCCTCCACCAGGCTTCAACTTCAGTCAACATGTTCCTGCCCAGAGAAACAGGCTCCGCTGCCCCCTTCCTTCACCGGCCAGATCCATCAACGCACTTACTCCTTCCCTCCTTTTCCTCTTCGCTTCCTCCCTCCCTCTCTCCTTCTCCCTCCTTCTCCTCATCCCCACTTCGCTCCCAACATTGAGATGAACACTGACGGCTTTCCAATTACTGCAGGGATATAGGGGCTGGAATGACCGCAGCATGCAAATACACAGCAGCCAGGGCGAGAGAGGGAGAGAGAGGGAGATCGGAGGGAGAGAGAGGGAGAGAGAGGGAGAGAGATGGAGAGAGGAGGAGAGAGGAGAGAGAGAGGGGGAGAGAGAGGGAGAGAGGAGGGAGAGAAGAGGGAGAGGGAGGAAGAGGGAGAGGGAGAGAGAGGGAGAGAGGAGGGAGAGAGGAGGGAGAGAGGAGAGAGAGAGGGGGAGAGAGAGGGAGAGAGAGAGGTAGAGAGGAGGGAGAGAGAGGGAGAGAGAGGGAGAGAGGAGGGAGAAAGGAGGAGAGAGAGGGAGAGAGGAGGGAGAGAGAGGGAGAGAGAGGGAAAGAGGAGGGAGAGAGGAGGAGAGAGAGGGAGAGAGAGGGAGAGAGGAGGGAGAGAGGAGGGAGAGAGGAGGAATGCATTAAAAGAGGATGGTATGGCAAAAGGGAAGAGGAAGAGAGGAAGGGCCTTTAGGAAAGAGTGATGCAGAGGGCAGGAATCGAGAGACTGAGACAGAGAGAGAGAAAGAGAGAGAGAGAGACACAGAGAGAGAGAAAGAGAGAGAGAGAAAGAGAGAGAGAGAGAAAGAGAGAGAGACACTAGTCTGACACAGTGGGGTTCCTGTTGTCACGGTTTCCTCCATATTGATCAGTCAGAAGCAGCGGGCCATAATAAACTCTGCAGTAACATCACATTTCACACACATCAATCATTATCCACACACATACACACACACACACACACACACACACACACACACACACACTTGTGACAAGTCTTAAGTAGATGAATGTGAAACGAGGCCAGTTTCTTAGCAAACCAGCTGCACTGGAATGATGCTAAACTTAAACATCCTACCACTATTATGACAAAAGTATTGGGACACCTGCTTATTCTGCTTCTCATCATCCCTAACTCACCAACCCATCCTAAAAGTACTGGACGGAGCACCATCACCATCATTCCAGAGAACACAGTTCTTCCACTGCTCCACAGCTCAATGCTGGGGGGCTTTATACCCCTCTACTAGCCCACGCCTGGCATTAGGCAGCATGGTGCCAGTAAGTTCATGTTTATCTGCTGCACAGAGTCCTATTCTATTGGCAGTACTTCTCTACAGAGTCTAGACAAGTGTGAGTGAAACTGTGTCCTCTGGAATGATGGTGGTGCTCCTCCTCCATCCAGTACTGTTGAGGATGATGAGGTGGGGTGGTGATCACCAGTCAACATCCTGACCTCACTAATGCTCTTGTTGCTGAGTGCAATCAAATCTTCCCAGCAATGCACCTGCTCCAAAATCTAGTACAAAGTCTTCTTCTCTGGACAGTTAAGACAGTCACTCCAACAAAGGCAGGATCAGCTCTTTTTAATACCCTTTATTTCAGAAGAAACAATGAATAAACAGGCGTCCCAATACTTTTGTCCATATAGTATACTTTATCATGATATCAATACCTTATCAATATGTTTTTCAATCGCAGACCACATTCCATTAATCAGACTTCCATCAGTCCTCCGCAGTGTGAACCTATCCCCATGGCTGTGCTGGGAGTGGATGAAACCCAAATCTCTACTCATCCCCCTGAGTCTCTCGTCTATCCAGTCTAAAGCCCAGACCCCACCGCACACAGACACACTCACACACACAGGCTGAGGTTGCGAGCATCACTGCCGAGTTCTGATCTTCCTGCCTTGATAGATTAGTGCGAGTTCGGAAGTGACCCATATCTGTCATTAGTATGAACAGACTCGCACGCTCACATTTTATCATCCAGTTAGCCGCCGCTGACACGCTGCCCACCCTGGAGGCCGGCGACAGTGACAAGTGTATGTGATTTGTTTGTGAAGTGTGATGGAAAATAAAAACATCTGAATTCCGATCTGATCTGGTTTGTATCAGAAGAATTCTCGGACCACATACACTATATGTCCAAATATTTGCGGACGCCCCTTCTAATAAATGCATTCTGCTTCTTTAAGCTGAGCAGATTGAACCTACAAACCTAACCCAGGCGTGGGCTAGGAGCCCCCAGCATTGAGCTGTGGAGCAGTGAAAGAACTTTGTTCTCTGGAATGATGGTTATGGTGCTCCATCCAATACTTTTTTTTGCTTGAGGTGATGTGGTTGAATGCAATCAAATCTTTCAGCAATGCTCCCTCCAAAATCTAGTAGAAAGCCTTCTTCCTTGGATAGTAGAGACAGTTACTCCAATATAATATTATACTCCAGAATAATTTAACACCCTTGATTTCAGAAGAAACCATGAATAAACAGGCGTCCCAATAATTTGGTCCATATAGTATACTTTATCATGATATCAATACCTTATCAATATGTTTTCCAATCGCAGACCACATTCCACTAATCAGGCTTCCATCACTCCTCCGCAGTGTGAACCTATCCCCATGGCTGTGCTGGGAGTGGATGAAACCCAAATCTGCACCTATTGCTCACACCCACAGCACACACAGCTTGTCTGGTCCCTGTAGAGAAGTACTGCCAATAGAACAGGACTCTCTGGAGCTGATCGAACCTACGAACCTACTGGCACCATGCATGAATGAATGAATGAATAAGCAGGTGTCCCAATACTTTTGTCATACCGTGTTTAATGCATTATTTGGGTACTGAAACCTCTGTTTTCTCAGTTCTATGTAGTGCACTATGCAGGGAATAGGAAGCTATTTGAAAAGCAGTAGCAGCAAATCTGTTGTAAGGATAATTTGCTCCAAACGGCTCTCAGCGGTTTATTACTTGAGCATTACGAACACTGTAGCACTGGTGCATGCACAGTGGAAATACGTTTGGTTGCACAAAGCAAAACTGCTGAATTAAACACCATTATGTGTTCACAAGTGTTACAGAAAAGTGAGTAAACACACCCCCCCTAAAAAAAACAGGATTTATAGGGCACTTCAACCCTGCAATGAGAACACAGCCCGAAAGCGATGAAAAGCCGACAGAAAGACTGAAGTAAAACTACGCCCTCGACTCCGACTGCTGCCCCCTGCCCGTGTGTCCCGTGTAAGTGAGTGTGGGTCCTAATGTTCTCTGTGGCCTAAATCCTGCCTGCATCCCCCGCTTAGCTCCACAGCCCGTTCCCCTGGACACCAGCTATGCTTGGGTAACCCTGGCAACTGCCAGGAAACCGAAGGCAACTGTCTTGATTCGGTGGCTGCCAGTGTCAACAATGAGTCACAAGTTTGTCTACTGCTTGTCACAACTGCTGTGGGGAGCAGATGGATGGACAGACAAGCTGATCTGAAAGTGAGGAGAGACTGTCCCGTGAAAGCCCCCCTGCTGCTCTGAGACAACCAGCACATTTTAGCTCCAAGACATTTGGGCTACAGTACACTCTAGCTCCAGCATGCTTCAGCTCCAATAAACTGTAGCTCCAGCATACCTCACTCCATGTTTCAGCTCCAGCATGCTTCAGCTCTAGCACACTTTAGCTTCAGCATGCCCCACTTACAGCACAATTCAGTTCCAACATGCTTCAGCTATAGCATGCCCCACTTACAGCATACTCGGATGCTTCAGCTTTATCTCCAGCATGTCTCATTTTCAGCACACTTCAGCTTCAGCAAGCTTTAGCTCCAGGATGCCTTTAGCACCAGGGTGCTTAATCTTCAGCATGCTTCAGCTCCAGGATGCTTCAGCCTCAGCACACTTCAGCTTTAGCATGCCCGCTCTAGGACGCTTCAGCTCCAGCATGTCTCATTTTCAGCACACTTCAGCTTCAGCAAGCTTTAGCGCCAGAATGCCTTATGTTCAGCTCCAGGATGCTTCAGCTCTAGTACACTCCAGCTTCAGCATGCTTCACTTACAGCTCACTCCAGCTCCAGAATGCTTTAGCTCCAACATGCCTTGCTTCTAGCATGCTTCAGCTCCAGCACCAGCACAGCATGCATCCGCTTCAGCATGCTTTAGAGCCAGAATGCCTGACTTCCAGCACAATTCAGTTCCAACATGCTTCAGCTATAGCGTGCTCCACTTACAGCATACTCTTAGCTCTAGGACGCTTCAGCTCCAGCATGTCTCATTTTCAGCACACTTCAGCTTTAACAAGCTTTAGTTCAAGAATGCTTCATCTTCAGCAAACTTCAGCTCTAGTACACTCCAGCTTCAGCATGCTTGATTCTAGCATGCTTCAGCTCCAGCACAATTCAGTTCCAGCATGTTTCTGCTTCAGCATGCTTTAGTGCCAGAATGCTTCATCTTTAGCATGCTTTAGCTCCAGGATGCCTCACTTTCAGCACACTTCAGCTATAGCATGCCCCACTTACAGAATACTCTAACCTCTAGCAGGCTTCAGCTCCAGCATGTCTCATTTTCAGCAAGCTTCAGCTTCAGCAAGCTTTAATGACAAAATGCTTCACTTACAGCATGTCCAACATACAGCATACTCTAAGCTCTAGGACTCTTCAGCTCCAATATGTTTCATTTCCAGCATGCTTCAGCTCCAGGGAGCTTCTGGTACATTTTAGCTCCAGTATGCTTCAGTTATCACATGCATTTATTAAGCCTAGTCTACTATAGTATAGTACTGCTATAATAGCAGCATAATTACAATACTAAGTCAGTGTAAGAATAACCGAACTGCAGTCTACATAGTGTACAAAAGCCAGTATTACTATTATTAATAATATCAACATAAGAAAAGTTCCCATGAAATGCAGAAATGACATCTTTATCATTTCATGACCAGCTGGTGGAATTGCTCTGAATAAAGGTTACTTTAATAAGCGCCCAAGAGGTCTTCAGGGACTGACTGTGATGGAATGATGCAATTCACTCCATCCTTCCTCATCATCCTGACCCAATGCTAGCTCGTCTCTCTCGCTGCCCCCTCCAACACAGGCTAATTGACTGGGCTGGTGTCTCTGCAAGGTCTCTAATTTGACTATGCCTGTGCTTGTGGGCCTGTATATAAATATGTGTGTGTGTGTATGTGTGTGTGCATTTATTTGGTCAATCCACCCTTGGAGCAAATTTGAAGCCACAGATATCAACAACTCCTTCAATATTACTCTCTCTCTCCCTTTCATTTCTTTTTCTTCCTTTTATCTATTTAGTTTGTTAAAGAAACACAAGTTATTAATAATTCATTTCAGCACTATTAGCAAATTTTTGTCCACTCAAACATATTGCCTATTCAAACGAAATTCTTGGACGCAGTTGCCTCCAGTTCACGAATATTCTAGGGTTTGCTGCTGCAACTGCTTTCTTCAAATCCCACCTAAGATTTTCTATGGGCTTCAAGTCAGGTGACTGTGATGGCCACTCCAGAATCTTCCAGGACTTCTTCTAGACCCAAGCCTACACTTTGAGGTATGCTTGGGATCATTATCATGTTATAAGGTCTAATGATGCCCAAGCTTCAGCTTCCTCACAGAATGCATGATGTTTTCTCCTAAGATTTCCTGATAATTAATTGAGCCCATCTTGCCCTTCCACATGCAGCAGGTTTTCAGTGCCAGAGGAAGCAAAGCAGCCCTAGAAAATCACTGAGACCAGAGCCTTACTGATCCACTGCCATGCTTCCATGTAGGCAGGATGTTCTTTTCAGCATATGCTTCATTCTTCATTCTCCAGACATATATGCCATGTATCCATAAAGCCATGAAGTTACAGTTTGTTTCATGACACTCAAGATTCAGCATGAGGAGAAATTTCACTTCCACAGAAGCAATTAAATGCCTACTCATGCCTTCTGTGAGGAAGCTGAAGCTTGGGTTTCTATTGGACCTCCCAACAGGACGATGATTCAAAGCATACCTCAAAGTCCACCAAGTCCTGGAAGGTTTTGGAGTGGCCGTCACTGTGGCCTGACTTAAACCCCATAGAAAATCTGTGGTGGGATTTGAAGAAGGTGTCCACAGCAGCAAAGGAGTGAACTGAAGGCTACTGACTGTGAGGAATGGGCTAAGACTCCTGGGTGGTCTAGTGGTTAGCTCCGGGCTATTGATGACAGGGCTGTGGGTTCGATACCCCGGCTCAGCAAGCTGCCACTGTTGGACCCTTGAGAAAGGCCCTTTGCTCTCTTTCCTTCCAGGGAGCTCTAGGTGTGTATGTTCACCACCACGGATGGGTCAAATGTGGAGGACACATTTCACTGCACCATAGGTGCACCTTTACTATGCATCATGTTTGCAGAAGGATGTTCTTACTAAGTTCTAAAGACGCTAGTCATGAAGCAGTTAAATAATTCTGAGACTGCAGTCGTCATTAAAAGTGGTATTCTGTGTTGAATTTGGAGAAAAGACTCTTGTGTTGAGATATTTAATTTGGTATTGTTTGACTGGTTTATAGCAAATAGCTGAAAGTTTGTACATTTTGCTGAGAAACCTAATTTGCAGTGGGGGTTGGACCATTTCAATTGCAACTGTATATGCTGGTACTGTGGAAATGTCTTCATAAGTATCATGATGCTACATTTCTGTCATATTGAACATCCATAAATGAGGCCTTATCTTGAAAGACACACAGTGTTTAAAGCCCTTTTCATGCTTTGTTATTCAAGTTGCTCCTCTGAGCCTTTACAGAACTCTGTAAAGAACACGAGGGTTCTTTAAAGATCCATTAGTGAAAACAACGATTATATGAATCCAGAACCAGGATAACTCAAAGCACCAAGAATGCTTCAACGGCTCTTTGCTTTAGAGATAATGGTTCTTTTTGTTTCTGCAATTCATGGCAGAGTTATTTGCTCTCAATTCTTTTTTAAAAATTGTATCCGTTTCTCATCTTGGTCCCTGTAGCGATCATATCTGAGCCTACCTAGAATGACTATTTGCAATAGGGCAGGAACTCATGTAAACGTATGAAAAAAGTGGATACCACCCAACTCTGGCCAAGGACAAGACCCCAGAGCAGTGGACAGCCAGCTCAGCAGGGGGAAGCAATAGGGGGTTGGGCGCTGCTCCTTCAATCCCTCTGCCCTTTCCTCCTTCTAGTCTAGGTGCATCAAACCAGTAACCTTCTTGTTCCAAGCACACATCTCTAAACATTAGATCAGTAAAAGCACTTTGCTGGCACCCCTGGAGCTGAGAGGGTTTAAGGGCCTAACAGTGGAATCCTACCAGACCTGCTGAGTGTTGAACCCACAACCCTGTGATCAATAACCCAGAGCTCTAAGCACTGAGCCACCACTGTCCCTAGGACTGTACTTTAACATAATATTTAGGTCCATTTCTATTGGTTATGAGAATGAAATGCAGTGTAAAGGACAGCTGGTGCACTGAACTGATCGAAACTAACTGATGGAAACAAAATAGGCCCAGACGGTCTCAGAATCATCACGGACGTCATTTCTGGTACCACCTAGAGCTTATTGTCCCCTATAGAACCTTTTCAGGCCTGGCTGTAATCCTGAGCAGGGGACAGGTCGGTGTGGAGGGGGTGAATGAGTACAGAGAGAAGACATTATAGATGATATTGACCTAGTAACCATCCTCTCAGTCTTTTAAAGCCGGTAGAAAATCAGCCCCCTTCCGACCTCTCCTTCCACTATCCCACCGCTAACTGCTGTCTACTGGCGGCGGCGAGGGAGTGGCCTGAGTCTCAGCGATATCCTGAGGGTGGAATCCATCATGGAAGGTTCCAGACTGAACGAGTGCTCTTTCAGAGTGACACCTCATTTACCTGGCCTGCACAAACAAAATGGATTTCCTTTTCTTGTCAATAAATCACTCCATTCTCTCTCTCTCTCTCTCTCTCTCTCTCTCTCTCTCTCTCTATTTCTTTCTCTCTCTTGCTCTCCCTCTCTCCCTCTCTCCCTAAACGGAGCTCATAAATTGGCAGTGTAATGAAACAGCAGAAATGAAGTAAGGCCTAGATGTGACCCTCATGTCTCCAGCAGAGGAGCAGCTGTGATGGTGAGAGAAGAAGCTTTGGTTGCTTCCTGTCAGAGGCTCTCACCTAAACATCTCAGCAGGCTGGTTGTGAGAGGGTTTTCGGTTGTATCCTACACACAGATCTTTCTTCCTCACACATGCATCTTTATTAACTATGAGATGCAGCTACAGTCATCCATGGGTTTCATTTGTCTTCAGCTTTAATCCCTGCATAGCTACACATGTATGTCCAAATATTTGTGGACACATTTACATTTACATTTATGGTATTTAGCAGATGCTCTTATCCAGAGCGACTTACAAAGTGCTTTGCTATTTACCCAAGAAAAGCCTTAGCTAATTAGGATAGACTCATAGACCCTTCTTATGAATGCATTCTGGTACTTTAAGGTGCACCCATTGCTGTGCAAATGCACACATACACACATAGAGCATGTCTAGTTCCTGTATAGGTCCTGTATGTAGATCAGATAAACATGAACTTATTGGCATCATGCCTAACTCCAGGCATGGGCTTAAGGGGTATAGAATCCCCCAAAATTGGACAGATCGTCGTTCTCGTTGCATAATGCAATCAAATCCTCACATTAATGTTTCAAAATCAAGTAGAAAGTCTTCTTCCCTGGACAGTAGAGACCATTACTCCTACAAAAGCAGGATAAATTACTTTTTAATTACTTTTAATACTCTTGATTTCAGAAGAAACAAGAAGTGAGCAGGTGTCCCAATACCTTTGTCCACATATTGTATGTAACGTCCAACTGACTGCTGTCATACTCTGATTATAGGCACATACACTACATGATTAAAAGTATGTGGACACTCCTACTCATTAATGGATTCGGCTATGTCAGGGTTTGGCCACAAGGTGCACAAAGTCAGGTATTCAGCCAGGCTGTCTTCATAGACCAACACTGGTTTACAAGAACAGCACTTACAGTTGATCGGGGCAGCTCTAGCAGGGGCTGATTAAGCTCAAGAGCTTCACAGTGCAGAAGAAAGAAGGAGACGTTCTTTGAGAGGAACTCCAAAATTCAACGTCTGTCCAATGCTAGGCATGGTTTTAATGTTATGGCTGATCTTCCATTCAATGGAATCTAAATTTCTGCTTTCCTGCTGGTCATCAGTGGTCAAACAGATAATTTCACTGACAGAAGTGCTTTCTGTCGCTGACCTCTCTGACCCTGAGAAGTTTGGAAATGTTTAGACGGCAGAGCATGCCATAGCCTCACACCTGACCACGGGCAGGAAGTAAGTGGGTGGGGCTGACGGTGCCATTAATTACACACTCCCTTGGTCACCACAGTTACCTTGGGGAGAGACAGGTGGACACAGCCAGAAACAGGGCAAATGACCAGAGCAAGAGAGAGAAAGGGGGGTTGGGGGGGGGGGTGATGATGGACAATGCGATATTATTGCAGAGAGACTGACCCCAGGGGCAGAAGCTGCTGCTGAAACCTTGACCATCACATTTATTAACACACACATGGCTCACCCTGTCTGCTCACCCTCGGATAATAGGAGGTGCTGGTGGTGATGATTATGTGGGGACGGGATCTCAGTGCATACTGACAGATGGACAACTAGGACAGAACACAGCAAACACTTACAACCCTCAGGACCTCGTTTTGTGCGTGTGTATATGTGTGTATATGTCTATATGTGTGTGTGTGTGTTTGTGTGTTTGTGTGAGTGTTCGTTAGTGAAACAGGAACAAAATGAGGTGGAGATACTGGTACTGTTTTTTCACAGTACCAGAACCGTTAATGCAGAAATCAACACTTTATGCATAATGCATGCAGAACAATAGTCTGGCTGGGTCAAAGCTTGAGAAAAAAGAGCCACACTGTCAAAGGTGACACGGACTACTGAGGCAATAATATCCAGTAACTCCTTGAATTATTCAGAGCGCTCGTTATTTACATAAGATGTGCTATGAAGAGCCTGAATTTCAAATGAAAGCATCCCCCCCCGAAGTAACACACACTTCTAAAGCGCGATGCCCACTCAGCTCCGAAATTACGTCAGTCTCCCTGTAATCCTCCCGCAATAAATACGAGCATGAGGCCGAGGACAATACTGCAGCACGATTCAATAAGAATACAGCACATGGCTCTCTGTCACCAGTCTGCCCCGTAGTTCAAAGGCTGGGAGCGGCGCTGTCTCATTAATACATATAATAAATATTTCAATAGCATTATAAATTGGAAGCAGCGTGCAGCTCGTACGGCGCCTCATGTGCCTCATGTGACTCCAGTGTCCGAGTGACAGCCCTCACAGATTTATGTTACGGACACAATTCAATATTTTATTGAGGAGGGGGCGAACGCAGGGACGCTTCAAAAGTTTAGAAAGCACATAAATCAGCCATAACATTAAAACTAGGGATGCCGCCGAACCAATTTTTGGACACTCTGGGACTCAGGTGCCAGGTACCACAGCAGGACACCTTTAGAGGCCTTGTGAAAGCCATGCCTGGATGGGTCAGAGCTGTTTTGGTGGCATGAGAAGGACCTAAAAATGTTATGGCTGATCGCACGACTCCAAACTTTTGAACAGCAGTGTAAAAGGTTCGAACCCAAGGGTGTTATCAGTGTGCCTACGGTCTGAACGCTCACCTGAGGCGTCCGCGGCTGTGGCTGTGTGTGTATGGGGGGTGTCGGCGCAGGGCGTGTGTGTCGGGCTCCTCTGTGACGCGGTGCAGGGAGGGCGAGCGGGAGTGGGAGGAGCGAGAGCTGCCGGTGCTCTGCAGACTGCCGTCCGCCGCCTCCCCCCCTGGGGGTGCGAGAGGGGGCAGGCTTCGTAAAGAGGGCACTGGAGAGTGGGTGGGGCCAGGATCCGCCCCGTTCAGGTTGTTGTCGGAGGCGGAGCGAAGCAGCGAGCGTGATGATGTCAGAGTCCCGCCTCCAGTCACACGCCGACGGTTCGTGTAGGAGGGCGTTTCCCTGAAAGGCACTGAAACACACAATCAGTCAGACATTATTACCTCGTTTTCTGAGCTTGGACAAGTATGGCCACCAGTTGGCGCTGTGAAAAATGGAGGCCTAAGTGCATTATGAGGTTTCTGGCATTTGATTATTTACTACATATCTGCATACACATTATTTTAGTTTTAGCTATGTGACACTTTATGAACAAAAGTATTGGGACACCTGCTCCTTAATTGTTTCTTCTGAAATCAAGGGTGTTAAAAAGAGTTGCTCCTGCTTTTGTTGGAGTAACTGTCTCTACTGTCCAGAGAAGAAGGCTTTCGACCAACCATCATCATCCCAGAGAATTTTATACCCCTCTAAAAAGAAGCTTTATACCCCTCTAGCCCACGTCTGACTTTAGGCAAGATGGTGCCAATAGTCTTTATGTTGATCTGCTTCAGAGAGTCCTATTCTATTGGCAGTAGGGACTAGACAAGCTCTGTGTGTGTGTGTGTGTGTGTGTGTGTGTGCATTTGCACATCTGTGCCAGCAATGGGTGCGATTTAAAGTAGCTGAATGCATGCAATCATTAGCAGGGGTGTCCATATATATTTGGACATATAGTGTAAGTTACTTTATAACAACATGCATACAGTGCCGCTATAACGCACATTTCCTTCATTATGGACAGGTACCAGTGTGTTCTGCTGGCACTGTAATGTCTGATTCTCTGTAATCAGACATTACATGAAGTTCTGTGGTGATCACGGCTCAGTTCTGCCAGTCAGAGCAACAGGCAGGAATTTCCATCTTCGCTGCAAAGAAAATCCTCCTGATTTGACTGGTGGCGCTAATTCCTGTAACCATTTAGTGGTCTTAGTACTCATTTCTCTCTCTCTCTCTCTCTCTCTCTCTCTCTCTCTCTCTCTCTCTTCCTCCTTCACATTCTCTCTCTCTCTCTCTCTCTCTCTCTCTCTCTCTCTCTCTTCCTCCCTCACATACTCTCTCTCTCTCTCTCTCTCTCTCTCTCTCTCTCTCTCTGTCTCTCACGGCTGACTGAAAAGCTGTGAGTCACTCCATAAAAGCCATTTTTAAGTACAGTGCATTTTGTGTGCTTAGCCTGTCAGTCACCACAGTACTCTAATGCACCCTTTCATCACTGGCATCCTTTCAGCCTGAAGATGCCACCTGCCATCATCTGCAGCTAAGTGGTCTCTGTAGTTTAGACTTTCCACACTAAGTGTTTGTGCTACAGCTTTCAAAAATTACAGTACTCATAATTGGTCAACTTTGGGGCAGAATGTCGTTTAAATTGGTTCGCATCTCTGTATAATTGAAATGTTATTTTTCTTTGCATTTCTTTGCATTACACGCATATACACTATTTTCTGCTCCTGGGCTCCCCCTACTGTTGGGGAGAGTAAGACACTTTAACTCCGCTGCTGTAAATACAAAACGCAATTGAGCGGCAACTCATGGATAGCTGCACACATGCTTTTCTGGACAAGCTGAGAGATCCAGAAGCTTGATCTGAAGGTAGAGAAGCATGTGGTTTTAGAGTCATTTTAGACCATTTCTATTGGTCCATTCATTATAATATTTTGACAGGATAACTGGAAAAATCACATTATGCAGAAAAGTGAAAAACAGCAAAAATGAAGATGCAAGGTTTTTGCATGACAGCAATGATTCAGAACAGCTGCATTAATATTTCTCTCAAAATGTCACTATATCAAATGAAAAGTCACAGCAGTTGAGCTGTTGGAATAAACCGTGTACAGTACGCCACCAAAGGTGAGCAATTTGTTCCTGGTATCTGAATTGTGCAGTAAGGTCTCTTGAGGCCAAATAAGAAGTGAAGACATCCACTCAAGGCCTTTCTCTCTAAAATGGGTTTAAATCTTCTTCCCCACTCGCCATCCATCCTCGGTGAAAAGGCCAAATGTCCAATCACACACAGAGACCCCTCACTCACACTCACTCACTCTCACACACTCACTCACTCACTCTCTCTCCCTCTCTTAGAGTGAAGGATGTAGAGGAAGAAAGAAAATCAGAGATTGAGAGAGCCAAGAAAATAGATACAGGCCGAGAGAGGAAGAGAAACAGGTGAGGAGTGTAACACCACTGAATCCTCATGATGAAACCCCATCGTTCCCTTCTTTGAGAGACATTTTTCCAGTGGCTTTCAGCCGGAGTTTAGTGGATAAGCTACAGGGACGTGTGTAGCTGGGCTATCATTGGCTGGAATCAGATCTGAACATCTGCTTGAGCCTGGGGAGGTGAACGCTGCTTCTGTGCCATGATGTCAACACTTCGCACGAATAGATGTGCCCCTTCAGTGACTGCCTGCTGAATCCGCCAGCATTGGTGGCTTTAGCTTTAGTGTTACTCTGAGCACCTTGGGAAATTACTGGCACATGATTGGTTGAGTGGTAAGTGTCTGATCTCACAATGGCTTTGATCTGGACTTTTTAGGAAACAATTAATGGTTCCTGCTAAACAATAAAGGTGCTTCAAAGGGTTCTTTGAGCAACGCTACACAAGAACCACCTTTGGTTCCATCAAGAACCTTGGTGGTCCAAACAGGGTGGTTCTTTTAAGGAACCAAAGCTGGTTCTTCTATGGGACTGCTCAAAGAACCCTTTGATACACCTTTATTTTTAATCATGTTAAAATGAAAAAGACTCTATGTCCAAATGTTTGTAGACACCCTTTCTCATGAATGCATTCAGCTACTTCAAGCTGTACCCATTGCTGACACAGTTGTGAAAATGCACTCCCTGTAGAGAAGTACCACCACATAACCATGCCTAATGCCAGGCGTGGGCTAGAGGGGTACAAAGTTCTCTGGACTGATGGATGGTGCTCCATCTAATGCTTTTGGGATGATGTAGGATGGCAATCATCATTCATTGACATCCTGACCTCACTAACATTCTTGTCAATGAATGCAATCAAATCCTCACAGCAATGCTCCTCCAAAATCCAGTAGAAAGCCTTCTTCCCTGGACAGTAGAGACAGTTACTCCAACAGAAGCAGGATCAACTCTTTTTAATAGCCTTGATTTCAGAAGAAATTGTGAATGAGCAGGTGTCCAAATACTTTTGTCCATGAAGTGTATAATACACAAGACTGGATGAGTTGTTTACACTGTAGGGGACTATAGGAAATGCACTTTATTTTATTATGTTTGAAGCTAGTTTGAGGATTTTTATTTTGGACAAAAAAATAAGCACATACTCACCAACATCTGATGCTTTGTGAACTTTTATAATTTCTGCCAGGTCAAAGTTTCCAGCTATGATAGCCACCTGAACAACAAAAAGAGAAATATCAATAAATGAGCTACTGCATATCAATAAGTGACACACCTGTGTGTGTGCAAGAGTCTTAAAAAAAAACCAACGTGATGAACTTAAGGTAAAGTACAGGGCCTATGACAAAATTTCACTAGAGATGTCCCGATCCTGTTCTTCGGGACTATATTCACATTACAAGCCTAATTAATCAAAGATAATTATATTTTCTATATTATAAATATATTATTATATTATAAATAATCAACACAGACAACATTATGTTGATTAGAGGTCCTGAATGTCAGTTTCAATTAATTTACGATCAATCGCCCGATCCTGATACCCAATCTGTTAGATATGCATGGATCAGGGGCGTCCCTAAATTTTATTTAATGGTATTCTTGTGAAAAAAACCCAAATAAACTACACAGTAGCTTTTAAGTGCATTACAATTAAGTAGATGACACCAGGCGCCCCCACATATAACCTATGGATCCAAAAGGTTTGGGATATCTACCAAATGGAGCAAGTAACCCATACATTAAGAAAAAAAAATGCATTTTTTTGAGCATTGGAGTCCAGTCACTGATTTATTAATACAATTAGTTTATTTCTGTTTGGTTGGTGTTTTCCCTTTATTATTAATAATAATAATAATAAACAATATTATCATTATTATTATTCATTTATTATTATTATTATTATTGTTGTTGTTGTTGTTGTTTTGTTATTATTATTATTATTATTATTAATAATTATTCATTTTTATTATTCATTTTTATTTATTTTTTTATATGATATATTATGTCAAAATGTAAATTGGAAAAAGGAAAAAATAGTTTAAAAATAGTCTTATGACTTAAAAATAAGATCCAAAAACAAAAACAACAAATAAATAAATATTTATTAATATAATATGTGTTTTCTGTGTTTTTTTTTTTTTTTTGGTGTTCTTGTTCCTGGACTCCCCCTACAGTCAGCAGTGAAATTTGCCCTTTGAACCATCACTTAAGGACTCGCTTTTCACATGCATTTGTTGACAATCTGAGAGCTCCAGAAGCTTGATCTGAAGGTAGAGAAGCATGTGGACTGAGGCGGTAGAGTAATAGTACAGGATTTTACACTAATATGACTCTATGGGTTCTGTAGCGCTATACAGCAGTTCTGGAGAGAGGTTCTCCTCCTGCAGCTCCACCACCAAACCTCCACAGTGCAGTGGGAAGCGTGCTGAGCCCAGAGTAATGACAGTCAAGGGAGCGTCAACATGACTCTGAAGCTGCTATTTTACTGTAAAAAGCTACGTACTGTAGCTTTAAGTACAGTTAGATACAGTTAGATGTTCCAAGATAATATTTAACAGGCAACCTGGTTACACCCAACCTGACCACTCACAAGGTCACATGACCATACCTATAATAACATTGCATAACATTTAATGTGCCTTTTCAAACTAGAGCGCTGCGTCCTGCAACACGGGTCACAGGAGTGCAACTGTAGACGCAGCTCGAGTTTACAGTTGGTATGGAAACATGGCACAGCCACACAAACAATACATAAATCAGCAGCACAATTAACATTCTGCCTCTCCCTCTCTCTCTCTCTCTCTCTCTCTCTCTCTCTCTCTCTCTCTCTCTCTGTTCTCTCGCCGTTGTTCAGTGTGAACATGAGGGCTAATTAGCTTTTCTTCGTTAAAGGGCTGCATCTGACTTTGGCAGCTGTCTAATGGCTCCTCTGTTGGTTTGTGCAGCAGCGCCATGTTGCCCCCCCCCCCTCTCTCCCTATGTACAAACAAATTAACTTTGATCTGTGCTGGAAATCTGTGTCAATGTCAATTGGAGCATGAGTTCAAGTAGGGAGCGACAGCTTTGCATCGCCATGTCTGAGATGCCTGACGCCACCATCAATATGCTGATGGCAAGTACAGCTTCATACAGCATCCAGATATCAGTCTACGCAGGTCACATATTCCATGGGTCCCCAAATTTTCAGCGATTAGCCATTACATTAAAACCACCCGTCTAATATTCTATGATTTCCAGCTGTGGAAACGCCTAAACAGCTTTGACCAGTCAAGGCATGGACTCCACAAGGCCTCTGAAGGTGTCCAACATAGTCTAAATGCTGTATTATTAATGCTGATCAGCCATAACACTAAAACTACCACAGGTAGTTCTCATGCCACCAAAAGCAATAGCTCTGACCCATTAAGGCATACCTCCTCAAGACCTCTGAAAGTGTCCTGTGGTATCTGGCACCAAGACTAACGTTCCTAAGGTGTACGGTGGGGCCTCCAGGAGCAGCAATGAGCCTTGGGTGCCCATGACATTAAACCTTGTCACTGGTTCACTGGTTGTTCTTCCTTAGACCACTTTTGGTAGGTACTGAGCACTGCACCCCGGGACCACCCTTACAAGACTTGGCTGATGTTTTGGAGATGTTCTGACCCAGACCCAGACGTCTAGAACATCACAGTTGGGTTCTTGTCAAAGTGGCTGTTCACTTGCTGCCTACTATGTAGACTAGAACCATTGGCATTAGAACCATAAGCATTGGAATAATACATGTTATTCACTTCAGCTGTGATAATGTTATGGCTGATCGGTGTATGTAAATGAAATCTCTTCTGATTGGCTGCGCTTTATTGTGTCTGATCTAAAGTGTGTTCGCTTTGAGCTTAGAAATGAGCATTATTCCCACATAAGGAATCCGACGACAGTGTGAAAGTCCAGCCCTCTTGTTTGAAGTCCAGCCCTCTTGTTTGAATACCCTAAAATCCAAGAATGGCTTTAGTCCGATCTAAGAAATCAGAGTATACAGAGTTTACACGAGCACTTAATCAGATAATCAGATCCTAATCCTAAACCGGAGTACTGGTGTCCACGTAGTAAATTAAACGGACAATTCACTTCCCGATGCCGCTGCCCCTTTAAAATCCCAGCCTTTCAAGCCTTCAGCACCAAGATAACATCACCGGTTGGTTCAAATTCTGGGTCACGGCAGCTTCCTTCTGTGTCATGATGTCAGCGGCTAAAAAAAGGCTTCGCGCACCTTGAGACAGGCCCCTGATGATTCGGTTAGTCAGGCTTCTCAGCAGAAGAGCTGAGAGCATTCAGCTGAGAGAAAAGTCCCAGCACCGATCCAACCACCCCCCACCCCCAAATATCAATTCATCCAACATGATAAGCATTAGTGTCAACAAATCAAGGGCAGGACTGGCCCAGTGGTTAAAACAGTGGCGTGTCAGAGAGGCAGCCTGCAGCGAGAGGTTGGGGCTGTCTGACTGAGCGGAGGCTTTGGTCTCACCTGGAAGGCAGTTTGGCTGTTGTAGTTTTTTATCTCTTTATTCGCCCCTCTGAACAGCAAAACTCGCGCACAGCTATCCTGGAGGGAGAGAGAGAGAGAGTGAGAGAAAGAGAGAGAGGGGGAGAGAGAGAGAGACACTATCATGTAGCTGTGTTAATGTCACAGTCCCTCCCTGGGCGGCTCGGAGCAGCAGTGAGAGTTTAAAAGGCCAGGAAAGAGCAGCCAACATCTGGGCACGATCCCTCGCTCACTCTGAGCTGTCTGTGTGTCCCTGAGCATTGGCCATGTTTTCACACACGTTCTTTTGCTCTCGCACACAGACACACACACACACACACTCACACACACACACACAGACAGACAGACAGACAGACAGACACACACATTAGAGGTGTTTAAAGTGAGCGTAGGTCTGCTGGGATTTGTGTCCTAGTTTCCTAACTGTGGTGGTTAGTGGGGGAATATTACAGCGGTCTCCACCTGCTCCTCAAGAGCTGTGTGTGTGTGTGAGATAGTGTGTGTATGAGTGTGTGTGTGTGAGAGAGAGTGTGTAAATGTTTAATCACAAATTACACACATCTACCTCCTTCAACCCTCAATATCTCTGATCTGTTCAGAAACATGAAATTCATGTTCAGATCAGATCAGATCAGATGAATTCAGTTCAGATCAGATCAGATGAATTCAATTTAGATCAGATCAGATCAGATTAATTCAGTTTAGTTCAGATCAGATCACATTAGATCAGATCAGATCAATTCAGTTTAGTTCAGATCAGATCACATCGCATTAGATCAGATCAGATCACATCACATCACATTAGATCAGATCAGATCAGATCGGATCAATTCAGTTCAGTTCAGATCAGATCAGATCAGATCACATTAGATCAGATCAGATCAGATCACATTAGATCAGATCAGATCAGATCACATTAGATCAGATCAGATCAATTCAGTTTAGTTCAGATCAGATCACATCACATTAGATCAGATCAGATCAGATCGGATCAATTCAGTTCAGTTCAGTTCAGTTCAGATCAGATCAGATCAGATCAGATCAGATCAGATCAGTACAGATCAATTCAGTTCAGTTCAGTTCAGATCAGATCAAATCAGATCAGATCAGATCAGATCAGATCAGATCAGTACAGATCAATTCAGTTCAGTTCAGTTCAGTTCAGTTTAATTTGATTCAATGACGTTAAATTTGATTCAGTTCAGTTTAATTTATGGCACTTCAATCACTTGATGTTTAAGTTACACAAAGCATAAAGTAAACAGAATTAAAATATTTAACATGTTAAAAGGAAATAAATACATAAATACATACATACTGCACAAATTAAATACATAAAATAAACAAACAAATAAATAAATACACAAACATCACAGATGTAGAAGCATAAAAATCGTTCTCCTCGTCTCTCTCTCTCGCTCGCTCTAATGCTAGAATATAAAGCTGGGAGGGTTTTAACCCCTTGCCATGTTAACGATCTACAGTGTAAGGATGTGTGTGTGTGTGTGTGTGTGTGTGTGTGTGTGTGTTTGTGTGATACATAGGAGATAAAGCAGAGGTTTGCATTTGCCTAGCTCTCGTGCAGCCCGGCTAAAAATCAATATGTAATTTCAGCCACAGACAGAATTAACAGAGTAATGATTGAGCTGCTCTATCATACTGGGACTATCAAGACCCCCAGTTTTCCCTCAATTGCACCTCTCTCTCTCTCTCTCTCTCTCTCTCTCTCTCTCTTTCTCTCTCTCCTGGAAGGACATGCTTTTGCCATTTTTGGCATTAGTCATAAACAGCAGACTGGCTTCTGTCTGCTATGCTGCTTCTGGACAAGTAGCATGGCATCAAAAAGACATCTAGACACCATCCAACAGTTCAACCAGTTCCATCACCCTCTGCCCAGTGTAGATGTAACTGGAGTACAGATGCAGTCAGTAGGTGCCCTCTCCTGGTGAAACTGTGAAATGGCAGTTCTCTGTGCCGCCTCAGCGGTGACAGGTAGCCTCGGAGAAGGCCTGGGAGGCAGAAAGTCAGTGACTGGAACTGCATGTTTAATTACATTAACTGGCCTGCTGAATAATGCAGGGGGCCTTTCAGAGCGAGAATGCTGTGGAGAGTGTTTAACCACGGTAACTAAAATCGCTAATGAAGCTCAACTCCATCGCCCAAAGTTATTACTTCAGCTTAATCATGCAAATGCAGCTGTGTGCACTTGGATGTGCGGGTGAGTGAGTAGTGTGTGTGTGTGCATGCTGGTGTAAGGGCTACTGGTCCTTATCTCCCATCTGATAGAGGAAGAATGAGGATCTATGAGGTCCTACAAGCGAGATCTGAAAAATGAGCCCCAACAAGACGATCAGCGATGATAAACACAATGCATGGCATGAATATATGCATGAATGCTGTGATATATACAGTCCACTAATGCATTATGCATGTGGGTTTGAATGGGCTTGATGCTTTAGGTTTTATGGTGAAATGTTTAATTGATCAAAGTTCAGAGACGCCAATCAAGGCTGCAACACCTGCCTTGTGCCACCAAAACACGCTATATGTACAAAAGCATTGAGACACACCTAGGAATCATTGAATTTAGGTGTCTGATTCAGTCCTATTGGCACAGGTGTATAAAATCAAGCCTCTAGTCCTGCAGTCTGCCTTTCCTCCACACGTCAGTGAAAGAACGGGAGGTTCTGAAGAGCTCACTGAACTCCAGCGTGGTTCTGTATGTAATAGGAGACACCGCTGCACCAACAACAACAAGTCAGCTGGTGAAATTTCCTCCCTCCTAGATCGTCCTCCATCAGCTGTGAGTGGTGTTATTATTGAACAGTGGAAGAGTTTAGGAGGAACAGCTCACAGAGAGCAGCTCAGTGTCCACCGAGTGTCAGTCAGACCACGTAAAGTTACAGAGCGGGGTCAGGGCCGAGTGCTGAGCTCCTCAGAGCAGAGTGCAGAAAAGCCTCCAACTGACTCAGTAACTGCAGCAGAGCTCCAGACCTGCTGCTGCTGTTAGAGCTGCTGTTAAAGGGGAACCAGCTCCATATTAAAGCCTATGGGTTTAGAATGGGACGTCATAAAAGCTCCTGTAGGTGTCCCAATACTTTTGTCCATAAAGTGTATCTCACCAAGGCCTGGACTCCACAAGACCTCTAAGGGTGTCCTATGGACTTTTAGCCCTTTAACTTGTGGGGTGGGGCCTCCATGAGCCTCTCCGATTGTCCTTCCTTGTATCACTTTTGGTAGGTACTGACCACTGCATACCGGAAACACCCCACCTGACCTGCCCGATGTTTTAGAGATGTTCTGACCCAGTCATCAAGCCAGCACAGTTTGGTTCTTGTCCAAGCCTAATATGTAGATCCTGATACTTCACAGGTGCCACTGGAACCAGATCCTCAATGTTTTTCATGTAATCTGTCAGTGGTTTTAATAATATGGCAGAACAGAACTGAATACACTCATGTCAGCCTGTAGAGCCTTTTGGATGGTCCAGCTGGACAGGCCTTGGGCAGAGACAGTGGACGTCACTGCGTAGGAGTGAAGAATTGTGCCTGGAAGGTTAGAAAGTAGATGGACTGTGTGTGTGTCTCACTCGTTCTGTCCCTGTTTGTGTGTGTGTGTGTATGGCTGAGTTGAGCTTAATGGTGCTTGCGAAGGTCGTAAATGCATGATGCACTGTTAATGACTGCACAAGAGCTGCACGTCTCGCCTCTTTGTTCGATTACATGTGTGTTTGTTTGGGCCGTAAAGCAGCTGTGATTAGCTCGCTTATGACTGCAGTTAAAATTGACCGTAAACAGTTACCCATTCATCTTCTGTGAAATTACCAGGTCTTACTACACACACACAGACACGTAAACACACACACACACACACACAAGGGACACCGTCAGTCAAATATTGGGAGACACCTATGCTGTTCTACAAGCTTTAAACCCTTTAAAGCCAAGTGTATCATACTAGATTAATTAATTAATTAATAATACAATAATACCATTATTATATAATCTTTAATAATAACAACATGTAATAAATAATTATAAATAAGATAAATAAGACACACGTTTTTTGTTTGTTTTTCTTGCCTCCTAGTGGATTATCCGTGCACCAGAAAAGTACATACAGATTTCTGAGTTTGAAATAATAATTGTAATATTATTTGGGCTAATTACTGCATAAGCTCTCGTCCACTTTTTCCCCAAAACCCTTTAGCTACTCTCGTTTACACCATGAAGTGATGTGACCAGTATCTGGATTGCACCCTGAGAAGATTTTAGCCACATGAGTTTGCACTCGTTAGTCAAATGCGTCTCCACTTAGTCCGACTGAAAACTGATGGCTATGTGGGAGAGAATATGCAAATGTCTGTGTTATGTGGCAGTTATTACTGGTGTTTTGGTTGTAATGGAAGGAGTTTTAGTTGTATTGGGAGGAGTTTTGGTTTTACTTGGAGGGGTTGTGGTGGTGGAGTGCATCTTAGAGAGACGGAGGTGTTCATACGGCTATAGCGGGGTTCAAATGTGTACCAGACCTCCTGCTGAAGGGGTCTGAGTGACGGAGTCTTGGGTGAATTTACACTCGACTCGGCCTGATCCAGACCTAATCCTGACGCTCAAAACTCAGGAAGAGAGGGTGTGAACTGGGTGAAAACACTTATAGGCCAGTTTATTTTCTCTTTTCCTTATAACCTTCTTCCTGACTGTTCTGACATCGGTTTCAGAACAACTTTCGAGATCAGCGTCACTCTACAAGATCTTTAATCAGTTAGAAGATCTTTAATCAACTGGACAGTTCACACTTTCTTACCTTCAATCTTCACACCATCTAAAAACTACTAGTGTCATCAGCTTAAAAAATAAACATTTGTGGTTTCGTAATTTTGGTTGATATTTTATTCAGTGTTAATGTTAATTAATATTTAGATTTTTAAGAACTTTGCACTGTTTTTACTTTATTTTACCTGAACATTTTCTCTTCTTTTTTGAGTGTTTTCTTTGATCTAGCTTCTGTTTATTACACCAGGTTGTGCAAATAATAACAACAACAACAACAACAACAATAATAATACTACTACTACTACTACTACTAATAATAATAATAATAATAACAATAATAATAATAATAATAATAATAATAATAATAATAATCATATTAAATACAATGTCTCAGAATATAAGGGGTTAAACAGTTTTGTGTTAGCTATGAAATTAAATAACACTTTCTTTTTGCCATATTTAACAAATTAGAACATTTTGCTCAAAAGGTCTGATTTGTCAAGAAATCTGAAATCAAATAAATAAATAAATATCAATTTAAAGTGATATTTAATTTCTATTTTTAAACAAATGGTCAGAAGGTCAAATAAACAGTTTTAAATAATCAAATTTCTAATTTGCTTTAAAGGGTTAACATAAATAAGCACCCTTTTTTGTATCACTTTGCAATAACAGAAACGGAAAGCGGAGAACGGCTCCGTAAACCGAAAGCTGGTTTGATCTTTTCATCTGTTCTTGCAAAAAAAAACTAAACTGCTTAACTGAAAGAACAACTGATTAAAGTGCTACCTTGGGAATTGTGCCAGCCCCCCGCTCACTTTCTCCCTTGGCTTTGATGTCAGCACTCATCAGCCCTCCAACCTCTCAGGTGTTTAAACCAGCTTTGGGGTAAAAGATTTTCAATGTGTGCTTTTAAACAATAGCCAGGAAAGCCTTCAGACAGCTCTTCAGATCAAGCACAACACTTTGATTAACATGCAGCGGAGAGCTGGAGCTAAATATCCCCAGCGTATTGATGGGCATCCGTATCGGGCTGATATCAGCGGAAAACGCCGGATCGGATATCAGAATGAATCGGACCCTGATCGGATCCTGTAGTAAATCAAGCCTGACAGAGCCCACACTCCCGCTGTGTACGACGATATTGTTGGCTGTGGTGTAGTAGAGTGTCTGAGTAAACGCATAGTTAAAGGATGGGCCTAATCAGCCATAACATTAGTACCACAGATGAAGTGAACACGGTGATCATCTTCAGAGGCTCCTGTCAAGGGGGGATATATTAGGTATTAAGGAAACATCTCCAAAACATCAGGCAGGTCTTGGCTGACCAGTTCCTGGTTTGCAGTAGCCAGTACCTACCAAAAGTGCTCCAGGGATGGACAGCAAGTGAACTGGCAACAGGGTCATGGGTGGCCCACTGATGATCATGGAGGCCTCACCCCATAACTTGCAGGACTTCAAAGATCTGCTGCTAATGTTAGTCTTGGTGCCAGACACCACAGCAGGACCACTTGAGAGGTCCGGTGGAGGCCAATGGCTCAATGGGTCAGCAACATTTGGGGGCACAATGGTGACCTGCACAATATTAGGCTGATTGTTGTACGTTACATGCCTACTCAATATTAGGCAGGTGTGCCTAATGTTATGGCTGATCAGTGTAATACTGTATTCCTGACTGGTGTGTTCCCTGGTGTGGAGAACCGTGATTCTCTCCTCTGTCTCTCTATTACACACTCCTCAGGTGCAGCTTTCCTCTCCTCGAGTCACTCACATTTCCACTCTCCCTCCCTCCGTTTCCACTGGCTCGGTCAGATACTACAGTAATGTCCTTCCACTCCCCTCGGTGCTCACACTCCTTATCCACTCCAGCATCTCGCTGAGGCCTAAACACTCATCTACAACACTCTACACTCCTTAAAGATAAATCACCACTGCTGAGACACACACACACACACATACACACACACACACACATGCACATGCATGTGCACATCCTTCACACAAACTGACCAAAAGATTTGCTGCCGCACACTTGCTTGGTGCCAGATACACAATATGTCCAAATGTTTGTGGACACCCCTTCTAATAAATGCATTAGAATCAGCTGCTTTCAGTTACATTATTGCTGACACTGATGTGCAAATGCACACACACACACAGCTTGTCTAGTCTCTGTAGAGAAGTACTGCCAATAGAATAGGACTCTCTGGAGCAGATAAACATGAGTCTATTGGCACCATGCTGCCTAATACCAGGTGTGGGCTATAGAGGGGTATAAAGCCCCCCCAGCATTGAGGAGCTGTGGAGCAGTGGAGGAGCTGTGTTCTCTGGAATGATGCTCCATGGTGAGGATGCTCCATCCAATACTTTTGGGATGAGGTGAGGTGGTGATTATACAACATCCTGACCTCACTAGCAAACACACTTGTCGCTGAATGCAATCAAATCCTCACAGCAATGCTCCTTCTTTTCCTGGACAGTAAAGACAGTTACTCCAGCAAAAGCTGGATACAATATTTTAATACCCTTGAAGAAACAATGTATGAGCAGGTGTCCCAATACTTTTGTCCATATAGTGTATATACAGTCTGGCCCCTTTAAGGCTTATAACACACACACACACACACACACAAACATGTTAGGTGTGTAAAGTACACATTTGCACACACACTGTATTTGTTGAGTGGTCCTGCTGTTGGAGGTCTCCAGGGTGTTGAATTGACTCTGCTAATACCAGGACTCTCACACATCTGTGCTGTCTAAGTGTGTGTGTGTGTGTGTGTGTGTGTGTGTGTGTGCCGTCTGAGTCAGATGATACAACTGAATCTGCTGAAATAATAAATATTGATTTTTTATATTGGGCAATAATGAGAGGATACTGCACTGCCAGCTATAATACAGCACTAAGCAGCTGGTAGAGCTGTCCTTGATGGGCGTAGTTCGTCCTGCCTTTAAAGATAAGACACACAACATGTGTGTGTGCGTGTGTGTGTGTGTGTGTGAGAGAGCTATTTTACATCTCCTATTCCCATTCCAGACTTGATCCACACATTTCATATTCTCAACAGAGCCTTATTTGATTATGTGAGCTGTGTCTTCACAAAGCGAGAGAGAGAGAGTGGGGTGAGAGAGGTGGGGTTTCTGCTGGGCAGTGCTCGTGTTAGTGTGTGTTGTTTTGCTCCGCTATTGATCAGCTTATATATGTGACTTCAGCTGGGATGGACGCTACATTAGCCAGGGTCAGCTTCAGTGTAATCTCATTGGAGCAGAGTAAATGAAGAAAAACAACTAGCACTAGTATACAGTCAACATTAACACACACACACACACACACACACACAGGTTTGTTTTTATACACAGTCAGGGCATTGGGATCATATTTAGGTGTATGTTTCTCTGCTGATTGCATTCAGCAGAAACAACGTTAGTAAGGTCAGTAATTGGATGATGATCACCACCCCACCTCATCATCCTCTACTCCTCAACTCATCCCAAAAGTACTGGATGGAGCTCCACCTCCATCATTCCAGAGAACACAGCTCCTCCACTGCTCCACAGCTCGATGCTGGGGGGCTTTATACCCCTTTATAGCCCATTCCTGGCATTAGGCAGCATGGTGCCAATGGGTTCATGTTCATCTGCTCCAGAGAGTCCTATTCTATTGGCAGTACTTCTTTTCTACAGGGACTAGACAAGCTGTGTGTGCATTTGCACATCTGTGTCAGCAATAGGTGCAGCTTAAAGTAGCAGCATGCACTGATAAGAAAGCGTCCAGAAACTTTTCATTATAAACAATAATTCTGTTGGTCCTAAGATGGTTTGCAATTACACAAACACACACATACACAGGGCACACACACACACACGTGTACATACACATCTCAGAAAGACACACATCATGTACACAAACTCACATGAAATGCATGATTTAATAAATGCATGAACATATTTTATGGATGATTGTTCCTCTGGGTTTGTGTGTTTGTGTGTGTGTGTGTGTGTGTGTGTGTGTGTGTGTGTGTATGTTTGTTGAACATGTAAATGAGTTATGTGATTTGTTCAGCTGACTCCAATCATGTGCACTGACCTGATTTGAGATTTCTCTAAAGCATTACGCTTCTGCTGGAGAGAAGAGACGTGAAGGACATAGAGTGTGTGTGTGTGTGTAAACATGAATGTACAGTGTACAGTCTTTTCTTATTATAAATTAAACATTATTACAATTATTAACATCCACAATACACACACACACACTCACACACACACAATTTTATGACATGTACACATCTGAATGACGTGAAATCAAGGTATCACTGTTTTCAAGTGTAGCAGCTTCATATTACATTATATTAGATTAGACTAGATTAGATTAGACTAGATTAGATTGGGCTTAACTTTACTGTCATTGGGAAAGAACACGTACGAGCCAATGAAAAAGCCAAGTACAGCAGAAATGTATCCTGGTAGAACACATTCAGGCTCGGGTTTGAAGCCCCTTTGACTTTGAATATAATGGGACTGGTCTTACAGTAGCATTCATTCAGCATTCAGCACACACACACACACACACACACACACACACACACACACAATGCATAAAACATTCAAACGTTCCGCAAAACATCTGAGCACATGATTTAACAGGGCAGGAGCGAACGTAGCTGTGGTCAGATCCGGAAGGTGGACTTGTAAAGTCAAGGTCAGACTACAAGCTTATGGATCATCGAGGAGAACACTGTGTAAAACCCCAGTAAATCCTCTGAGCCTTATTTTCACCCCACTCTCAAAGCTTATCTTCACTGTCCGGCAAAAACCTCGTGAAATGACATGGAGTCAAATCTTTTTACATTGACTTCCATTGAAAGTTAAGAAGTTTTTTTTTCTACTCCTGTAAAGCTGCTATTTTGGAGATGCAACTTTTTTTGCATGGCAGCGACATTATGCAACATTGTTATGGACTAGGCCCATGTTAAGAAATCAGGGAATCAGGGAGTTTTCCTTCTAATGAAGTGAATCTGGCTCCTCAGGGCCCTCAGTGTAAATGTACAAAGTATGTCTTATAAAGATCGCCCCAAATTCTAATTCGCACAGGTGTATAAAATCATGCCCCTAGCTCTGCAGTCTGCCTTTCTTCCACACATCAGTGAAAGAACGGGAGGTTCTGAAGAGCTCACTGAACTCCAGCGTGGTTCTGTATGTAATAGGAGACGCCGCTGCACCAACAACAACAAGTCAGCTGGTGAAATCTCCTCCCTCCTAGATCTTCCTCCATCAGCTGTGAGTGGTGTTATTATTGAACAGTGGAAGAGTTTAGGAGGAACAGCTCACAGAGAGCAGCTCAGCCACCGAGTGTCTGTCAGACCACGTAAAGTTACAGAGCGGGGTCAGGGCCGAGTGCTGAGCTCAGAGCAGAGTGCAGAAAAGCCTCCAACTGACTCAGTAACTGCAGCAGAGCTCCAGACCTGCTGCTGCTGGTAGAGCTGCTGTTAAAGGGGGACCAGCTCCAAGTCCCAAGTATTAGGTGTCCCAATACTTTTGTCCATTTACTGTATCCTACTTTACACAATGTGTGTGTGTGTATTATAAGAGCTGTATGTGTTACCTGGTTGTAGAGGGCACAGATGTGTAGGGCAGTGTTTCCAGAAGCGTTCTGCGCACTCATATCAGCTCCGTAGAAGAGCAGGTGCTCCAGGTGCTGCACATGGCCATGACGACAGGCCTGGTGACACAGACACACACACACAAATACAAGAGAGAGAGCGTAAAAGTGAGTGTGGGTGGGTTAGCAGCAAAGAGCTTACCTGCTACTCATGCATGGAGTGGCAGTCTAAGCTACAAACAACAACACTGCACATTTTAACCATACTGCATGTGCTGTCGTACTCTCGTAGGTGTTATTACCTGTTTATTGTTTTTACTGCTTCTTTTACAGTTTTTGCTCTCATGTTTCTAGCAAACAGTGCTGTGAATGTCTACAAAAACAAATTTTCTTTGTAGAATTGTTTTAATTTGGCTACATTGGAGGGTCTTTAATTTGCTTGTGTCCTTCAGATCACTGTCCTGCTGCATAGCCCAACTGCCGCTGAGCTTTGGGTCAAGAACTGATGTGCAGATGTTCTCCTTCAGGATTTTCTGATGGAGGGGAAAATTCATGGTTCCATCAATTACCACAAGTCGTTTGCCATCAGTGGCTGGAGTCTAAAGGAGGGACACATTGGCTCACTCCCTGGGTTGGTACATGCCACTCTTTCCGCTCATCACTCTAAAGCAATGTTGGCCAGCATGGACGTCTGTTAGCTGGCTTGCTTCTTTCAAACATAAATTTAAAAGAGCTGCTCCTATTTAACTGTCTCTACTGTCCAGGGAAGAAGACATTCTACCAGATTTTGGAGGAGCTTTGCTGTGAGGATTTGATTGCATTCAGCAGCAAGAGCGTTAGTGAGGTCAGAAGGTCAGGATGTCTCACACCTTAATTCCTCAACAAGTTTTGAATGGAGCGCTTTCATCATTCCAGAGAACACAGTTCTTCCACTGCTCCACTGCTCAATTCTGGGGGCTTTATACCCCTCTCTAGCTCACGCCTGGCATTAGGCAGCATGGTGCCAATAGGTTCATGTTTATCTGCTCCAGGGAGTCTAGGCAAGCTCTGTATGTACATGTGCACATAGGGGCAACTTAAAGTAGCTGAATGCATTCATTAAAAGGATTGTCCACAAACATTTGGACATATAGTAAAGGTATAAATAACTTTTCTAACAAATGGAGTGGTCATTAATAGGCTGCATTGTGTGTTTACTCATGTTTGCCTTTATCTTATATTAAATTAGTTGGATAATCTGAGATATTTAAATGTGCTGAATATGCAAATTGGAGGGGATTCGCAGCACTGCACACTGTTTAAGATACTTAAGAAGTTAATGTGGTAAATTCATTGTGTAAAGAGTGTGTAATCTGTTGTTTCCTCTCTCTCTCTCTCTCTCTCGCTCTCTCTCTCTCTCTGTCTCTCTCTCTCTCTCTAGTACTCTGTCATTCTCTTGTTGCTTCTGTCCTTTCGCTCTCTCCCATTACCATTCTCTCTGCTCACTGCTGATATAAGAGACAGCAGAATTGTTTTGTATTATCAATGTCACTATTTGATTCTCTATTATTCAAAGTATGCCCTCTCTGCATACAGATGAAGTGTGGCCTGTGGAGAAACAGCGCCGAAAACTGCACAAGAGGTGCTCACTGCTGTGGGAGAGAGAGAGAATGTGAAAGAGAGAATGACGAACTCGAAGAGAAGCTAGGAAAAGAGAGAGAGAGGGAGAATGAGGATGGGTGAGAGAGGATAACACGGTGTGTAATGATGGGATGTGTGTGAATGGACTCTAGAGTAGCTAAATGACAGTGGGACAAAATGTCTCCAGTATAGAGTGAGTCAACCTCCGTCTCAGGGCCCACACACTCACACAGAGAGCAGCCTGAACACACCACGTTTGTCTTTTGTAGTTGCCACAGCTTAACCTCAGACACACCGAGTCCAGACAATGGGGCAAGAGCTTTGGCAAATGGCAAACTGACCCTAACCCTGATCATAAGCCCCCCCCACACACACAGGTTTGTTTTAATTATAAGTACCCCACCCCCTAACCATACGATCCCTAACCTTTACCCAAACCAACCTAAACTTAACTGAACTCTGAACTAACCCTAACCCTAACCCTAAACCGAACCCATACCATAACCCTAAACTAAACCGAACCCTAAACCTAACCTAAACTAACCCTAACCCTAACCATAACTCTAACCCTAACCCTAGTCTTAACTCTGATCTAACCCTAACCCTAACCCTAACCCTAAACCGAACCCATACCATAACCCTAAACTAAACCGAACCCTAAACCTAACCTAAACTAACCCTAACCATAACTCTAACCCTAACCCTAGTCTTAACTCTATTCTAACCCTAACCCTAACCCTAAACTGAACCCAAACCCTAACCCTAAACTAACCCTAACCCTAAGTCTAACCCTAACCCTAGTCTTAACTCTGATCTAACCCTAACCCAACCCTAAACTAAACATAACCCTAACCCTAAACTGAACCCTAACACTAACCTAAACCGAACCCTAACCCTAACCTAAACTAAACCAAACCCTAACCCTAAACCGAACCCTAACCTAAACTAAACCAAACCCTAACCCTAAACCAAACCCTAACACTAACCTAAACCGAACCCTAACCATAACCCTAAACTAAACCGAACTCTAACCTAAACTGAACCCTAACCATAACCTAAACTAAACTGAACCCTAACCCTAACCTAAACTGAACCCTAACCCTAACCCTAAACTAAACTGAACCCTAACCATAACCATACTAAACCTGAACCTAACCCCAATCTTAACAACACTTACTCTAAACCAAACCATAACCCTACTCTTCATTAATCTAAACCTAACCCCAACCTAACCCTAAATCTAACCTTAACCACACTAAACCTGAACCTAACCCCAACCTCAACCACACTAACCTTAAACCTAACCCTAACCTTAAAACTTACATTAATCACACTAAACCTGAACCTAACCCCAACCTTAACCATACTAGACCTGAGCCAAACCATAACCCTACTCTTCCCTAACCTAAACTTAACCCCAAGCATTACCATACTAAACCTAAGCCTAACCCCACCCTTAAACCTAAACCCACTCCTAATCACACTAATCTGAAACCTAACCCCAACCTTAAACCAAACATTACCAAATTAAACCTTAACCCAACCCCAACCTTAAGCACACAAACCCTAAGCCTAACCCCAACCTTAATCCTAACCTTAACCTTAACTACACTAAACTTGAACCTGAACATTCTCAACATTTACCACGCTAACCCTAAACCTAATCCCTAACAACCCTGACCTAAACCTAACCCTTACCTTAACCCCAACAATGACTATACTAACTCTAAACCTAACCTTAACCATTAGCCCATACCCCTACCCTAAATCTGACCCTAAACCTAACCCCAATCATATAACTATACTGTAACCATAACTAACACTAAACAGAACCATAACCAGACTAACCCTAATCTTAGACCTAACCCTAACCATAATCAGAATATTAACTTCAGTATCCAACATCTACTTTGTGTTGAACAGCCTGTCCTCACCTGTCTTGTCATTGAGGACATGTGGTCCTTACAGAGGTACTAGTACAAGATCAAATACACACACACACACACACACACACACACGAGTCAATGAACTCACTGTCTTCAAACAGAGCTTAAATACACTTACATCCTCTAAAGCCCTGACTACACTTAGCCTTCAGCACTATCAGTACATACATTAAGCCCATAATTCATAATGCATTAACCGGTATGGATATAGGCTATGCATACTCACACACACACACACACACATACACACACACACACACACACACACACACACACACACTTGCATGTTATATTCACATACACACACTAGTACAATACAATATAAATGGCCCACAGCCTCCAAACTTCTCTACCCAGCACACTGCTTAGATTCTGCTAACCTAGGGGCATCGCCCATACGAGCCATACCGTGTGTTGGTGAGTGTGTGTGTGCATGTGTGTGTGTGTGTGTGTGTGTGTGTATTGTTTCAATGTGCAGAGCCAGTAGAACATTGTTTAATAGTCCACCTGTCACATTTTCTTCTTGATTTTATTGAGGGAATGACACCATTGCCTCAGGTGAGAATTTGTAAACACAGAGCACTAGTGGTGATCACACACACACACACACACACACACACACACACACACACACACACTCATTCATTCCTCACTTAAAGCTGCTGCTGTGTCTCTAACTTAGATGTACTCAACCCCAGGCCATCTATTCTCTATGCACCCATTACCAAATCGGATGCACTGCTGCCAGCCAGCAGCATTCTCCCAAACACAGCTCTCAGTCCTGGCCTTATTGTCTCTCTCTGGTTGTCCTTCCCTTAAAGACAGACACTAGAACTAGAACTCTCGAACTTTTGGTCCATTCCTGAAAATCTGGACTAGTCTATTCCTGCAGGTCTGGACTGGCCCATTCCTGAAAGTCTGACCTGGTCCTTCTCTGAAGGTCTGTACTGCTCCATTCTTGAAGGTCTTGACTGGTGGGTTCTTCTATGGCATCTTTATTGTTTAGGAGTGTAGGTAACCTACTTCTGGACAGTCCAGGCCTCATTGTCTCTCTCAGGTTGTCCTCTCCTTACAGACAGACTGACATATGACAGATTCAGCCTCCTCTAGAACTTTTGGTCCATTTCTGAAGGTCTGGACTGCTCTATCCCTGCAGGTCTGGACTGGTCTATTCCTGAAAGTCTGAACTGGTCTATTCCTGAAAGTCTGGACTGGTCTATTCCTGAAAGTCTGGACTGGGGTATTCCTGAAAGTCTGAACTGGTCTATTCCTGCAGGTCTGGACTGGTCTATTCCTGAAAGTCTGGACTGGTCTATTCCTGAAAATCTAGACTGGTCTATTCCTGCAGGTCTGGACTGGTCTATTCCTGCAGGTCTGGACTGGTCTATTCCTGAAAGTCTGAACTAGTCTATTCCTGAAAGCCTGGACTGGTCTATTCCTGCAGGTCTGGACTGGTCTATTCCTGAAAGTCTGGACTGGTCTATTCCTGAAAGTCTGGACTGGTCTATTCCTGAAAATCTAGACTGGTCTATTCCTGCAGGTCTGGACTGGTCTATTCCTGAAAGTCTGGACTGGTCTATTCCTGCAGGTCTGGACTGGTCTATTCCTGAAAGTCTAGACTGGTCTATTCCTGCAGGTCTGGACTGGTCTATTCCTGCAGGTCTGGACTGGTCTGTTACTGAAAGTCTAGACTGCTCTATTCCTGCAGGTCTGGAATGGTCTATTCCTGAAAGTCTAGACTGCTCTATTCCTGCAGGTCTGGACTGGTCTATTACTGAAAGTCTGGACTGGTCTATTCCTGCAAGTCTGGGCTGCTCCATTCCTGAAGGCACTTGGTGCCCTATTCAATTCACGATACCGTGTTTAAGGTTCTAGGCACAAGCTAATAACAAGGCTGGAGATAGGGGGCTGGAGGAGTGGTACAGATGCCACCAAATATTCTTTAAGTCTTGTAAGTTGTGAGGTGGTGCCTCCATGGATCGATCACTGATAAGCCATAACATTATAAGCTCTAAAGATGGCAGCAGGTCTTTTAAGTCCAGTAAGTTGTGAGGTGGGGCCTCCATGAGCATCAGTAAGCCTTGGGCACCCATGACCCTGTCGCTGATTCACTGGTAGTCCTTCCTTGGAGCATATTTAGTAGGTACTGTCCACAAGACCTGCCTGATGTTTTAGAAATGTTCTGGCCCAGCCGTCTAGTCGTCACAGTTTGGTTCGAAACAGCTGAACAATGTGATTCTAAAGCTATGCAGTTAAAACACTGCTCTCTCGCTCTCTCTCTCTCACTGTGTGTGCGTGTGTGGAAAAGGTCAAAAACTGTGAATGTCACACACCAAAGACTGATAACTGACAGAAGCTGTTTAAATGAGTGTGTGTGTGTGTGTGTGTGTGTATGTTTATGTGTGTGCGTCTGGACTCCAGCCAGGAGATTGTGGTCAGAGATGAGGAGAGAATCTCTGAAACATCATCTCATAGCCTTTAGTACTGCAGTAATCCACTTATTCACCCTGTCACACTCTGCTTATTACACACTTTGTGTGGGAGCATGTGTGTGTATGCAGGGGTTTCTAGTTTCCTGTTGACCATGGCTGACAGTAAACTACACAGCTGATTAAAAGGCTTCATGCTAGATATGAGTAACTCTAGTCCTGCAGGGCCACAAAGCACCGGGCACTGATTACTAAGCCTGTAAAAAACTAAATCACATGTGTGTTAGAGCAAGAACAATAATGGCTAATAATTGAGGCTTGGTTGAAGTCTCAACTGATTTATTTGTCAAGATCTGGACTGCTCCATTCCTGAAGGTCTGGACGAGTCAATTCCTGAAGGTCTGGACTGGTATATTCCGGAAGGTCTGGACGAGTCAATTCCTGAAGGTCTGGACTGGTATATTCCGGAAGGTCTGGAAGAGTCAATTCCTTAAGGTCTGGGCTGGTCTATTCTTGAAGGTCTGGACGAGTCTATTCCTGAAGTTCTGGGCTAGTCAATTTCTAAAACTCTGGACTGCTCCATTCCAGCAGGTCTGGACTAGTCCATTACTGAAGGTCTGGACTGCTCTATTCCTGAAGGTCTGGATGGATCAAATCCTCAAGGTCTGGACTGGTCTATTCCTAAATGTCTTGATGAGTCAATTCCTGAAGGTCTGGACTGGTATATTCCGGAAGGTCTGGACGAGTCAATTCCTAAAACTCTGGACTGCTCCATTCCAGCAGGTCAATGGGCTGGTCAATTCCTGAAACTCTGAACTGGTCTATTCCTGAAGGTCTGGGCTGGTCAATTCCTAAACTCTGGACTGCTCCTGGACTAGTCCATTCCTGAAGGTCTGGACTGCTCTACTCCTGAAGGTCTGGACGGGTCAATTCCTAAAACTCTGGACTGCTCCATTCCAGCAGGTCTGAACTAGTCCATTCCTGAAGGTCTGGACTGCTCTATTCCTGAAGGTCTGGACTCCATTTCTCTCTCCATTTCTGGAAGTCTGGAAAGGTCCATTCATCAAGGCTTGGCCGGATCTATTCGTGAAAGTCTAGACTGGTCTATTCCTCAAGGTCTGGACTGGTTCTTCACCCTTACACATCTCTGTTACAAACATGGTTCTTCTATGGCATCTTTATTTTTTTTTAAGAGTGTCGGTGACCTACTTCTGGATACAAACTCTGTCTTAGTACTGGAGATCTCCCCACTGAGGTGGCAACAGAAGGACGTCTCCGACACAAGATTGACCAGTAGAGCAGCGACAGTGCCAGCACTGGTCTCATCTATCTAACAGAGCCTCGTTCCTAAATAATTAAGGAGTACTAACCTGTCTGGCCTGATATTTCAAGTACAGAGTGGACCAATTATAGTTACAGGACAATAGTAGAAAGTAGGTCAGTCAGGTCAGGTCAATGAAGGGCTCAGTCTAGCACAAGGGTTCGCAATTCCAGTGTTACGACCAGGTCTAAAATCAGGCCCTAATAGAAAGTGAGAGCGGGCTCTCTCTCCCAAGGCCCTCCGCCAGACCATACACCCAAACAGAGCACTCACCTCCTATTTCCCACCAAAGATTTATGAGCACGGTGCAGTTTAACAAAGTTGGCAGGCTTACAGAGCTGAAGTGTGTAGTGCTGGGTTGGACTAAACAAATTAAGCATGTTCTTCCAGGTCGTCAAAATAGGAAGGAGCCCTAAATGTCTCCTTAGGCTCCTTTATAACTAATATCCAGCACATAAGCAGCCTGCTAATTACCTAATGAGTTAAACCAGATGTTTTACATATAGATACATATAGAGTCCCTAGAAGTGGGATAGGGAACTCCTGCTCTAGTACGTTCAACCAGCCTTTTGCACACAGCACCAGCATGTTTTTTATTCCAGCCAAGTAGAAACTCGTGTGATTAATGGTTGGGACTGAGACCAGTTGATTAAACAACAGGAATCAGGTGTGCTCTGGCTTGTTTGGACTAAAGACTCGTAGCCATACTGGCCTTTTGCAGATAAGGCTGGACACCCTGCTTTAGACAGTCAAGCTAAATGAAAGAAAACAAGTGACTCTTAACAGGAAGTATTTACACAGTGGTGGAATAAAGCCAATACAAGCTTGTTTTTTAAATAATAATTTTACATTTGGCAACTTAAGAATCTATTTTAACCAAAAAATAAATTTGAATTTTATAATAATAAATTAAAGCATTATGTAATCAATGCAGTTGATTACACCCCCAAGTTTAAGACATCTTTTCACAGAATATGCACTGCACACATAGCAAATGAGTATGTGTGTGTGTGTGTGTGTGTGTGTGTGTGCGTGTGTGTTACCTGGTGGATCTCCTGCCAGCCGTTTTCGTCCACACAGCCCACCTGAGCATGGTCGTGCAGAAGCAGCTCACAGCAGTAGGGGTCCCCTCCCACCATGGAGCTGTGGTACAGTGGAGTTAAACCGCGACTGTCCTTGTAGTCCGGACTTGCACCCAGGTCCAGCAGCGTCTATATACACACACAGACACACACACATGTGGAGTGAAGGTAAGACACATACATACATGCATACACAGCACTCTCACAAGCAAACTGTCCAGTACGTCCAGTTTAGATAATCATCCATGACCTGTAGACCCACCAGTAGGACTACAACTAGAACTAGAACTACCCCTGTTACACAACGCCTCGAGTGCTGGGAGGGTCATCAGGGTCAATGCATAGACAGCTGGACCTTTCAGCTTATCATTAAGTGTGTATGTGAGTGTAGTCAATGTGTGTGTGTGTGGGTATATGTGTATACTCACAATGAGTGCTGTATGATTTTTTGTGCGCACAGCTTTGTGGAGAGCGGTGATGCCATCTCTGGTCCTGAAGTCCAGGTGGGCTCCTCCACCCTTCAGCACTTTAATGAGCTCCGCACAGCCCTCTAGCTGAGCTGCCATCGTCAGTGGGCATTCTGTACACACACACACACACACACACACACACACACACACACACACAGGTTTTTACAAGGTTTTTGTGTGACAATTTGTTTATTACTGTGATGAACTTAATAATAAAATAATGAAAATAATAATAAATAAATGACGTGTGGAACGTGGGCTAGGTGGGTTCTGAGTGGGTTTGTGCATACATTTTTACTGGGACCCAGTTGGGCTTCCCAAATGGGCCATATCATTACACCCCTATTAATCTCATATTTAGTCTCTTTATACAGTGTTCAACTCAGATGGGGCCCATGTCCTCCAGGTCCTACCACTGAACCTAGTGGGCACCCATATAGGCTCCACATGAATATGTTAGTTGTGCTATTCAGAGTTTGTACATGTAAATGTTATGTTACACAAGTAGGAGAATGTAAAGGTAAGAGTCTTGCTATCTTAAGGACTCTTATTGGTGTACCATGCTTCGCAGGTGGGAAGGTGGTGCTGTTACCCACCACACTATTACCTATATATATATATATGTAACATAACATTTACATGTAAAAACTAATAGCATAATCTAAAGACAAGTGGCATAAATCTGGCCTATGGTATTAATCTGATGGCATAATGAACAGGGGTTTCTCAGATAACAATTAAGTCTAGCCCTGAATGATACCATTCTGAATGGAGACTCTGCATTAAAAAGAAAATATAGGCCAGGACTAGGCCTAATCCCTATCTGGGAAACCAAAGTGTAGTGCAATGTAAATGTTACAATAAAGACACTGAAGGTTTTCAGTTCTATTCAAATGGGAAATGTATTCCAATCGTCTGTCTGTCTTAACTGACAATGTGGACAGAGATCTGAGGAATATTCCTTTCAGAGGCGAAATCGACCAGCTTTTCGATTCCGAGTCGGACCCTCTTCTCCTACACGCTGTCATCACTGGTGTGACCGTAAGACTGTCACTATTACACTATTCAGTTTCAGTAGCTCTGTTTTTCTTCGCTATCGTTGATTTGCTTCGCACCTAATTAAACCACCTACAGACGCATGACCTCATTTAACTTTAAAGTAGACCTGTTTAGACACAAAGTGATGTTCCTGATGTCTTTGAACACTGTATTACCATAATAACACTCAAATAAACAAACAAACACACACACACACACACACACACACCTTCTTCTGTCCATTACCCTTTCCAGAGGTCACCCTTAACCACTTTCAAACAACTGCATGAATAATCTTGAATAAACACGAGCAGATCTGCATAAAAAGTGATCTGGCCTTCGCAGCACTCACTGGCAGAGGTCAGACGTGATCAGCCCATGGTCACCCATGCAAAGCAAGCTCTCTCTCTCTCTCTCTCTCTCTCTCTCTCTCTCTCTCTCTCTCTCTCTTTCTCTCCGTCTCTCATTTTCTCCACAATTCCGCTTTCACACTCCCACATTGACAGACTTCATTAAGATGTAAAATGGAAAGATCTAAAATATGCAATAAAAATAGCTACACTATATCTCCAAATGTTTGTGGACACCCCTTCTCGTAAATACATTCAGGCATACAGTCCCTGTAGAGAAGTACTACCAGTAGAATAGGACTTTCTGCTGGAGCAGATAAACATGAACCTATTGGCACCATGCTGCCTAATGCAAGGTGTGGGCTGGAGGGGAATAAAGCCCCCCAGCATCGAGCTATGGAGCAGCAATGAAACTGTGTTCTCTTGAATGGTGGATGGCGGTGTTCTATCTGATGCTTTTGAGATGAGCTGGGGATGAGGTGTGGGAGTCCAACATCCTGACCTCACTAATTCTACTTCTTGTCGCTGAATGCAATCAAATCCTCACAGCAATGTTCCCCTAAAATCTAGCAGAAAGCCCTCTTCCCTGGACATTAGAAACAGTTTCTTCAATTTGTGAAAAAACAATGAAAAAGTTGGTGTCTCAATGGTGTCTCAATACTTTTGTCCATATAATGTATATTGGTTAGCTCATACTGGTTTGCTGAATCCATGAGACCGACACGGTTGTGTTAAATGGGTTTTCTGGGCTTCTATCCCAGACCTCTTTACTGAAAGTACCAGGCTAAATGTGCTTCAGCCAGACTGAGCTGCTGTTGACCGCCTGACCCACAGCTGAGAGATATGCGCTATGAGAACAGAGTCACGGCACCAATTTAACACAACTGGCCAAATGGTCAACCTTTGGTCCTCTCTCACACACATGTACAAACAGACCATATTTGTATAGAGCATGCACAAGGTTTTCCTTAGGCACCAATATATATATATATATAGCTTTTTTTCTAGGAGAAATGATCAATACAAAATCCATAATTTAATGGGCTTTCCTTTATGCTTAAATCAATTTAAGAGAAGGACCTTCTGTAGCTGGACAAGGCAGTTCAGCATTCAATTAGCAGTCACATGACCTGAGATTACAGCAGAGTCCAGTCCTTGATGAAAAACAAGGAGAACCACTGTTACACCACCATACACTACTCCAGTATCCAAGCATATTAATTTATAATAAACATATAATATTAATTATAATCTCACAAGAGCGGCCTTTCAACAATACTTTAAGTATATTGTTATGATTGTTATGATACACATTAAAACCCCCTCTCTAATATTGTGCAGGTCCCCCTCATACCACCAAAACAGGGCTGACCCTTTGCGGCAGGGCCTCCATAAGGCCTCTGATGGTGTCCTGTGATCTCCATGAGCATCAATGACTCTTGGGCACCGGTCCACTGGCTGACCTTCCTTAGAGCACGTTTGGTAGGTACTGACCACAAGACTTGCCTGATGTTTTAGAGATGTTCTGACCCAGTTGTTCTGATCCCATCACAATAATTTGGTCTCAGAAGTCAAAGTCAAAGTCACCCACTGGAACCAGATAATCTGACAATTAAAACCTGACAGTGGTTTTAATGTTATAGCTGATCAATATAAGTAAAACCAGCTGCCTTGGATTGCTTTTTTAGAGCAGTTTTCTCCCCTATCCTGTATAGTCCCGTTCCCACCCTCTAGATTTTAAACACTAAGGGTCAAAATGGGCCTAGACTAAAAAATGGGGGCTCCATGGTCCCCCATTCCATGGTCAGGCATGTTTTTCATCTTGTGAACGGCCTAACACACACAGATACATAAACACACACACTGAACAAAGCTGGATGAGCCGAGCCAGCAGCAACCACTCCAGGTAAAGGCCTTTTATCACAGGTCATAGGTCACATAATGCGAGTATTATAAGACTTACCTCCACTCTCTGGGTCGTGGAAATTTGGGTCGAGCCCTTTCTCCAGAAACTTTGATACCTTCTCAATATTTCTCTGCTGAACATATTCCATAAACTTCTTCAAGTTAGCCTGTGTGAGAGAGATAGAGGGAACGAGAGGGAGTGAGAGAGAGAGAGAGAGAGAGAGAGAGAGAGAAGCTAAGTGACTGAAACTCACACGTGAGGCGACTTAAATAATGGAACAGAGGGATAAAAGCAAAGGCAGGAGTTATCTCAAGTGGAAGAAGCATAGACAGAGTAAAGCCTACGGTAGTGTAGTTTAATTTTAGCTTTTCTCTCTCTCTCTCTCTCTCTCTCTCTCTTTCTCTCTCTCTCACACACACACACACACACACACAAAAAGGGGGTCGCATCTTTGCTCGCTGGGTAAAAATGCCAGGTCTCCAGCCAATACTTCACCTGGCACTTTTATTTTCAGCCACTACTTGGCCAGGATTTCACCCAGCACATGTTAAAGCAGCTGGATCTTCACCTGGCACTTTGTAAAGCACCTGCATCTTCAACTGGCACTATTTGAGGCAGCTGGATCTTCTCCTGGTACTATTTGAGGCAGCTGGATCTTCTCCTGGCACTATTTAAAGCAGCTGGATCTTCTCCTGGCACTATTTGAGGCAGCTGGATCTTCTCCTGGCACTATTTAAAGCAGCTAGACATTCACCTAGCACTATTTAAAGCAGCTGGATCTTCACCTAGCACTATTTAAAGCAGCTGGATCTTCACCTGGCACTATTTAAAGCAGCTGGTTCTTCTCCTGGCACTATTTAAAGCAGCTGGTTCTTCTCCTGGCACTATTTAAAGCAGCTGGATCTTCACATGGCACTATTTAAAGTAGCTGAATCTTCTCCTGGCCCTTTTTGAAGCAGCTGGATCTTTACCTGGCACTATTTAAAGCAGCTGGATATTCCCCTGACACTATTTAAAGCAGCTGGATCTGTACATGGCACTATTTAAAGCAGATGGATCTTCACATGGCACTTTTTGAAGCAGCAGGATATTCACCTGGCACTATTTAAAGCAGCTGGATCCTCTCCTGGCACTATTTAAAGCAGCTGGATCTGTACATGGCACTATTTAAAGCAGATGGATCTTCACATGGCACTTTTTGAAGCAGCAGGATATTCACCTGGCACTATTTAAAGCAGCTGGATCTTCTCCTGGGACTATTTAAAGCAGCTAGATCTTTACATGGCACGATTTAAAGCAGCTGGATCATCTCCTGGGACTATTTAAACCAGCTGGATCTTTACATGGCACTATTTGAGGCAGCTGGATCTTCTCCTGGGACTATTTAAAGCAGCTGGATCTTCTCCTGGCACTATTTAAAGCAGCTGGATCTTCACCTGGCACTATTTAAAGCAGCTGGATCTTCACCTGTCACTTTTAATTTCAGCCAGTACTTGGCCAGGATTTCACCCGGCCAGAATTAAAGCTGAAAGAACCTCACCAGGCACATTTTATTGCCAGCCAAAATGCTTTAAAATGTGCAAAAGCAGAGATTCAACCTCCACTGCACACAAGCTGTAATAAGTGGGATCTCACTAAAAGACACAAAAGCAGTCTCACTTTGTTAATGTAATATTCTCAGCCCATAATCCAGTGCTCCACAGGCAATGACACAAATATTAAAATGCATTACATTTCATACGAGCGACGCCAGGACTCATTTATGGGATTGCCTGTAATCCAAAAGGAAATCAAATAAAACGGTAGAGTGTTCATCTCCGGCCTGTCACTCACTCCCCACAGCCGTGCTTTTCTGCTCATACCAGCCAACAACTGCTGACTGCAGGAAAGAGCCCAGGAGCTAAGCATCTGTAGCACCTGCCCGAGTGACAGCCTGGTTACTGACAGCAAGGGCCAGAGCTCGGCTGTGTTGCCCCATAATCACACACACTGCCTCAATCACAAACACACTGTCTTATAAACACACTCAATCACATCTCATAATTACACACTGCGTCGCAATTATTCGCACCGTAGTGAATCATACACACTGTCTCATAAATATACAACGTCTCATTATCACACACAGTATCTCCAATGAAACACACACCATCTCATCTCTGGCGGCGTTACGGCCTGTATATTAATTCTATTTATATTTATTATTATATTTATATTTACTCGGGATTGGGTCATGGTGGGGTTATCCGACATTTATAATGATTCGGGTATCAGCTTTATATGTTCTGATCCACTTCCTATCCTTTACATGATTCCATCTGTGACATTACTTCGGTGAGCAATAGATGGCTTCTAATGCTAACTCTCCATTCCACCTGAAATAGTGCCGCAGTTACACTGCCCCCTATCGTGATGCTTGTTGCTATCTTACACCCCGCCAACAGTCAATTTATCTCCTTCCGCCTGTGTCGTTTAAATAGCAACGCTGCTTGCGAATATATCTACACCGATGGGTGCGGTGGTCTCGAAATGAGGGGTGTTCAGGTCAGTTTCTGGCATATTGCTGTGTACCTGGGCGGCGGAAAACACAGCAGGAGCTCCACTGCCTGAAAACAGCCCAGGCCGACTTCCGTCAACCATCAGACGCTTGTTGCTATCTTGGCAGTGAATTGTCATCACAGGCGCGTGCAGCCCGACGCTCGTACCCCCCGCTTGTTACGCCCATATGAACACGCAGCAGCGCACAAACCCACAGCACGGCCAGCTGGCAGCTATGCAAACTTCTACACCAACAATGAACAGAATACACAATAACATAACAGCAAGCCTTCCCAGACCGTGTGCAATGTGCCGTTGAAATAGCAAGCCCCCAAAGTCAGACTGCACCTGGCTCTTAAAGAGAACGGCAAGTGACGCACTGATTGGTAGATTGGTACCAATAAACTTAGTACTGCATATTTTGCGTGTTTTGAGCCGCACAAGGCATACCAACGCCCTAATTCAAGCTTAAAGATTGCTAAAATAGGGCCCATAGTGTTCAGCAGAGCACAACTGCCACATTCTTTAAGGTGGAGCAGGAGATTCGGGGAAGAGGAAAACTTAGAGTTAGCTTAGAGCCTCAGGTCAAAAACCTTGATTGGAACGTCCCTAGTTCTACTTCTATTCCTATATCATAAGATGTCAATTTCACTTGTTTTCTTGTCCAAAAGTTTGCAGACACACTTTCTTTTTAGTGAGTTCAGCTGCATAAAGGTGCCCCCATTGCTAATACAGATGTTCAAATGCACACACAGACATATAGTATGATCTCCAAGACGGGTGCCATCTTTCTAACAAACAGAGCACTCCTGAGCTCATTAGATGGAGCATAATCGGTTCCAATCTCAGAACATCGGTTCTGCGTAGGACTGGGCGATATGGTAAAAATACTGTATCACAATATTTAAAGACTTTTTTTGCCACACACGATATTTAGTACGATACATGTAATCACAGACTAAAAACATCCACAGCGACAAATCCTTAAAAACTCCTATTCAGATCCTCTCCTGTACTGAATACATTGATTTCTACTCAACATCTGCTGCTCTTCATTTAATTAACCCTTCCGTCTAATCACACTGTTAGTAATGAAACCTGCAGCTGATCAGTGTTTATTAAGCACTAGCGGTCTCCTCCATATGCTTAGAAAAGCTTATTGTTATCACCATAACAGAATTCATCATGAGAAGATTAAATATCGTCATATTGCCCAGTTCTAGTTCTGCGTTGATACAGTAATATAACGGGCACATGGAATCTCAACTGTGACGCAGTGCACGGACGCGACTAGACCCGCAAATTTAGGATATAGCTCTGAAAGCTTTATTAATAGCTTTTTTGAAGGGGGGATAAAACTTTCCATAAATCGTATATGGCTCCATAAACCACACAATATAACTAATATACATAAAATCAGCCTAATGAACAACATACAGGCAAATGAAACAACAAATCAGGAACCTCTAGACTTACTCACCAGCTTAAATGGTGGGATCTAAAATTTAAATAAGAAGATCAGTACTAACTCCAGCTTCGTACTAGGCTATATTATTATCACTGGAGGCTGCCTGTTGCCTGTCGCCTGTAACTGTATCTATCCAGTTCTAACACACTGATTCAAGGCCACTGACAGCACATAAGAGACTACACCGTTTCCAGCTGTTTTCTGTGTACAGTCTCATTTTACCATGTTTTTACATGGTCTGATATCTGGAACAAGCACAAATCAAGTCAGTAAGTGCAGTGTAACCTGTGTGTTTGTTCACATATATTAAAATTAATTAGATTATTTAGGTCTTCTTTTATTATTATTTTTATGACTGATTTTATGATGTCCAGGGAAGGCTTTCATTGCTGTAAGGATGTTTTGATTGCATTCAGTGACAAATGCATTAGTTGGGTCAAGATGTTGGATAATCACCACCCTACCTCATTCCCCTTCTCATCTCCTCATGTCCAAATCCCAAATGTACTGGATGGAGCACCATCACCATCATTCCAGAAAACACAGTTCTTCCACTGCTCCACAGCTCAATGCTATGGGGGTTTTATACCCCTCTAGTCCACGCCTGGCAGGCACCCCAGAGTCCTATTCTATTCTATTGCCAGTACGTCTCAACAGGGACTGTACAAGCTGTGTTTGTGCTTTTGCACATCTGTGTCAAATAGCTGGATGCATTCATCAGAAGGCGTGTCCACAAACATATGGACACCCAAGCTCTTCAACTGTGATCAGAGTGCTCCATCCCACCGAGGGCATGGACAGTGTAGGGATGAAACCACATTCAGTGCGCCAGAAGCAGAGGCAGCGTTAAGGGAAGCCAACAGCAGTCTACGCTATCAGTATCCAGCACTACTGAACCTCTACAGTGTGTGCAAACCATGCAAATGCACTGACAGAGTGAACAATGGACATGCAGGCTGACCGCAAGAAGTGACCACACATGCATTAAAAGCACGGCCAGACAAGGCAACACCCTGTGCTGTGCTTCACCTCCTTTCATCAGCTTAATGACACAATACCTGCACAGCCTTCCAGCAATGAGTGATGATCAGTCTCCCTCTCTCTCTCGTTCCCTCTGTCTGTTTCTCCCTCATTTACTCGCCCGCCTGCAGTGAAGCACCAGTAGAACTATCCCAGTGTCTCAGTCTGCTTACTGCCTGTTACATAACTTCTCAAGATCTCTCTCTCTCTCTCTTGCACACACACACACACACACACACACACATACAGAGAAATGCACACCCATATGCATGCACTCATCTGCTCAGCCAGCATGAAGTAAAAGCTGCAGGTTTCTCACCATGTGTGGCAGTAAATGCTCTCTCCACTCTCCTCTCTGGCTTTGATCCTCTACCCATCACACTCCCCCAACTCGCAACCAGCCCTAACACTACCATCCGAGTGTCTCACGCAAGCATGCGTGCTCTCACACACACATATACACACACACACACACATACAAGCTTCCGAGCCTGCCGTGCCGCAGCCGACGCTTTCCCCATCCCTACTGTGAACGGCACCAACTCTCTGGCGCTGCCCCTCCACTGCTCTCTGAAGCACTCAAGCTGTTGTTATGGAGATGGAATACAAAGGAAATGTTAGCCAGGCTGCCATGTAGAGTGAGAAGAGTCGTGTGAGAGAGTGTGTGTGAGAGTGTAGACCCAACAAAGCTGTAGTAGAAGATGGGGAGGGGGCATTGGATAATATGTAATGTGTGTAATCTTGTCTGGAAGGCTGTGTAATTTTGTAGTATTACTGTAGTGCGACTGTACTCCATGATCCAGCATGCCTCCAGAAATCTAAGGGTGGTCCGATATGCAATATCAAGGCTGATTACTCAGATCAGCCATTACATTAGCACTGATTATCCTCACCCACACCTTTATCTTCATCTACAGTGGCTACAGTCAAAGGGGTGGGATCTACATATTAGGCAGCAGGTGAACAGTCAGTTCTGGAGAGAATGGGGGTCCCACCTCACAACCTCACACAGGACTTAAAGGATCTGCTGCTAACATTAGGTTTGGTGCCAGATATCACAGGACACAACTTCAGAGGTCTTGTGAAGTCTGAGAGGTGGTCCTAGTGTTATAATAATGTCCTAATAATGCATAACACAGCACATAGAGGGATGATTAATATATTACCTGTGCAGATGTAAAATTAGGGTTTTCATTTTAATATCTGAAAAAAAAAAAAAAAAAAAAAACACGCCCACTTCTACTTCCACACTTAATATCAGCCAGTGACCCAGATCCTGCATTTTTTAGTACTAGGTAGTGGTATTCTTGTCATTTGTGCAGTTAATTTTAATGACACTGAAAAAAATGAGCTCTTTCAGTGACAGTAAAGCCGGCGTAACACTGACCTGAGTGTGAACTAATGTATCTGAGGATGATTCGACACGATACCCTGTGAGTTCTTATTTCCTGCAAAAATCTGCTGCAATAAAGCTGTTCTAGAGTCTCACAGGCACAGGCTCTCTCTCTATTCCCGCTCCAGGTGCCATCACACTCCTGACAGCAGTGCAGCACAGGCAGGAGAGCAGCACTACCGAAGAGCCTGGCACTCGAACCAGTGTCTCCTGTGCCAGGAACGTGTGCCGTTACATAAGAGTGAGGTTCATTGGCAAGAGACGTGGCAGAACACACGTTTAACCCCAGGGTCATCACGCACTCGCCGGGGTTTCTCTACTGCCACCAATTTCACAGAATGATAAGGTTAATGTTCAGACTGAGGTACTGATGTTGGTTCTAGATAATGAAGGTTGATTGAATCATTAGTGCAGAGGTTACTGCATGGTTATATAACATTTAACACCGGGTCACGTTTCATTTAACTCAAATCTAATGGTGCAGCTCTCCAGGCAAGACCTACGGACAATTCCAGCTGAGGGTACAGTCTGAGATAGAGTAGAATAGAATTAAGTAGAATACAATAGAGGTGGAAATTGTAGAGTTACAGTAGATAATATAGTTAAAAAGGGGTTTCCTTGTCCTGTAAAACTGCCATTTGGGAGATTTACCCCACCCAAGGGGGGCGACAGCAAGCGCATGCCTCATCTGATACATGTGAAGTGAGCCACCCTCTCACCGCCTCTTTCTAAACTGCCACCAGTGCAGCTTCACTAGGCAGCCAACACACTCTGAGGAAAGTGCCAGATCCCCAGCTCTGACTCTGCCAGCATTACAACAGCAGTAAGGAAGGTAGAGGGATAAGCATGGCCTATTGTGCTCTCTCCGACTCTGGCTGCTGATGGCGATTCGATCTCGCTATCCTCGAGCCACGGTGTCAGCCTTTTAGTCTGCTGAGCCACTTGAAGCCCCTTTGATTTGGTATTTTAATTAATAGGGCCCACAATTAAAGTAGCATCATGTAAGAACTGGTATTTTTTTGCTCCCCTTACGGTTGTGGTTGTGGAGTTGCTTCACCACTGTCATAAAAAAAAAACGAATTGTGCTTTGAGCGCCCCCTTATGGACAGCTGTATATGTGCATTTGCTGACAAGCAGCATCTGAAGGTAGAGAAGCATGTGGGCTGAGGTGGTAGAGTAATACTACAGGATTTTACACTATAATGACTCGGGTTACGCAGTGTTACTTGGGTTCGCCTGCAGCTTTACCACTAAAGCTCCATAGTGCAGTAGCAGCATTTTGGCCCGGAGCGGGAATAACGGAGATGCCGTTCTTCCTGTTCCTGTCAGGGGAGCATCGATTTTTCTAAAGCTGCTGTTTTAAGATACTATTGCTACATAATGTTGCTTTAAGTATTAATTATCAGCATTTTGATGGGTACTTAACCCGTACATTACATAGATGATGAATAGGTCTGTATATCTATACAGTAAACACTGTATAACTTTACACTGCATAACGAAAAAAAAAAATCTTCAGTATCTGTTCAAGGAACAGTCTAAGGTTGATGGAGAGTTATGGATTGGAGCAAACCATTTTTCCTCTTATCCTGCTGCCGTCTGGTCTTGTGTGATAAGTATTTGGGCGCTGGCAAGCTTGTATCACTATCAGCTGTTTCAGTTGGGGTCATAATCTAGGATGTGCAGAGAAGGATTTAAAAAAAAAGAGATGGTGCACAGAACACACATCTCCTACTTCTGCCCTGCCACTCTTCAAACAAACACTACATGGACAAAAGTATTGGGACACCTGTTCATCAAAAGTTTCTTCTGAAATCAAGGGTATTAATAAAAAGTTGATCCTGCTTTTGTTGGAGGAACTGTCTCTACTGTCCAGGGAAGAAGACTTTCTACTAGATTTCGGAGGAGCACTGCTGTGAGGATTTGATTTGATTGCATTCAGCGACAAGAGCGTTACTGAGTCAACGATGTTGGATAATGATCATCACCCCACTCATACCAAACGCATTGGATGGAGCACCACCATCATTCCAGAAAACATAGCTCCACAGCTCCACAACTCAAGGCTGGTGGGCTTTATACCCCTCTAATCCATGTTCGGCATGGTGACAATGGATTCAAGTAATAGAGTCCTATTCCATTGGCACTACTACTCTACAGGGACTAGACAAGCTGTGTGTGTGCATTTGCACATTTGCATCAGTGATCTGGCTACCATCTATGAGCTAGATAGCACAGTGAGAGACATCACAGTGTTGTGCTTAGGTTGATATTTCAAGTGCTTTGGGCTGCTTTATGAAAAACCTCGAACAGTATGCTTACTTTATGCTTACGTTTCACTGGAACTTAATTGCACAGTCTCTCTGGATAAGAGTGGCTGCAGTATGCTGTAAATTAAAGTAAACATCTCTTCACCGGTCTGTTCAGGGACTTTCTGAACTCTTTCCCAGTGTGAATGTTCGTATTGAGTAACAACACCCCCTTCTCTGTTGCTGGTGCTCGATTCCCAGCCCACCGCTCTGCATCGCTAAGAGTCCTTGGGCACATTCCTATTACACTACACTCTCCTACCTGTGTAGTCACTCTAGATAAAAGTGCCAACCAAATGCCATTAATTAAGTATTTTGTTCAGTCCAGGCCCTCGTGAGCTTAGCCATGTATTCATCTCTCCACCTGGATGGAACACTCAGGCCTGGGAGTTGGCCTAGGAGTTACGAGGTTATGATAATACTATGCTTGTGCGGTGTAACGGTAATACCATTTACCGTGGTTTTTAAAAATGTCAAGGCCAAATAAGCTTATTCCCCTATGTGCATTTAAGAGAGCCATAGGGTGGAGGGTGCTGTAGGTGCTCACTCTGAAAACAGGTGGGGAAAAACAGGTGGGGGTGGGTGGCTGTCTACGAAATGTGCCTGAAGACATTGGAAAACACTCCTAAGGTCATTCACTCGACTCTGCGCTCTCACATACGAAGCTTTATACTCTAAACATGTGTGATTTGAGCCTCAGTTAGCTAGAACACGGCCTGTGATGTGGTATATAGACTGCTAGCCAACTTATCCATGCCTAGATAGCTGGCTACAAGTCCAACCAGTCTCTCAATTCGACTTTCTGCTCCTCCCAACACCAGCCGCTCGACTTCGCTCTCTCAGACACACATTTTTATGGTTGCAGGCTCAGCAGTGAGTCAACAGCATTTACTCAGTGGGGCTGTCGCTGAGCTAATTAAGCAAAGGCTAGCTTAGCATGTGGGTTACGGTTCCAAAACCATGAAGAAATCACAACAGCCGCTCAAGTCAACCGAACCCACCCCCCATCGGTAATACTGTGTGCTGGGATAGTAAGAAAAAGTGGATCCCCGAGATTTTCCACAGTCACAGAACCATTCATGTTGATTCAGACTGGCCTGCTCCAGTACAGGAAAGCACAGCCACGCAGACACAGCTGCTTGGCACCTTCTCAGCATTTTTACGTCCGTGATTGAGTAGCCAATTCAGTGTGAAAATGAGCATTCAGGACTTGGCATGTACGATCTGAAAGAGCGTTTCAGCGTTTAAATGGATCAATGAGCGAGGCAGGATAAACACTGAACGCACAGAGCACAGCTACTTACAGAAAAAACAACAATGCAGTGTTTTTCTGCCGCAGAGATTCTAATACAAGCAATCCCACATTTGCCATCTGAAACGCAGCCCATTCTTCACACCGAAACAAGCACAAACACTTTGTCTACGTCTATTTTCTGTTTTCTACAGGCCCATTAAACTCACTGCAAAGCAGAGTGTGATAAACAGCCAGCGCTCGAAACTCAGCCGTGAAGTTTCCGTCGTTCAGCTGTGAAATGCAAGGCTGCTGTTTTTTTAACCCTGATCACACACAGCTTTACGAGATTTACTGTAGCGCTCAGCACCGCTACAGTCTCTTATTTCAATAGGTAAAGCCTCCAGATTGTCACCATTAAAGCATAACACAAGTGTCAACGAGGATACCAGGGGTGTAACTGACCTCTGGCTATCCACCCACCCATTCATCCATTCTTATCTACTTCTTCATGGTCAGGGTTGCAGTAGGCCCAGAGCCTAGCTGGAATCCTTGGGCACAAAGCAAGAATACCTCCTGCATGCTTAAAAAAATTCAATAGAAGAACCATTTCGTGTGAAAACGGATGAGTGTGAGTGTGAAGAACCCCTGAAGAGTTTGGACAGGGCGCTAGTCCATTGCATGGTACCACACACACCCATTCACTTACACCTAGGGGCAATTTAACATAGCACTTAGAAAGAGCTTAACAGGCCAAAAATCTAATTAGCATGATTGATCACTGCTCCCAAGATGCATACATGTGAGACCTGTGGCTCAGAGTGGCTTGGTGGTCTAATGCACTACCAGCATGGCCTGGGGCCCATGAGTTTGAATCCCAAGCCATGCCACTTTGCCATCCGCGGACAGAGTCTGAGAGAGCACAATTGGCCGTGCTTTCTCACTGAGTAGGTAGATGGCGCTTTCGACCCACCCATTACTCCTAAACCTGGCTGACACAAGCATCTGTTAGTTGTTGCGGTGGATCTAGGGGACCCGACGCTGTCCTCCAAGCGTGTCAGCTGCCCAGAAATGCTGCATTGGCTGGTGGCAGTTTGAAAAGATGTGGTGGCTGGCTGAAGGTTGAGTGCTTCTTTGAACCTATGCTATTGGAAAATATAGACACCAAAATCATAATTTATTTGCTAGAATAGAAGACATTCAGTAAAATGGATTGGACAGGGCTTGTGTGAACATTTAGGCTAAACGGATCCTTAAATCACACCAAGCTATGAACCACATCAGTCAGTCTGTGCCAAAAAATGAAGCTCAGTCACAGTCTAACCCTGGTTTCACACCCATAGTGATGCAACGCAACAAAGCAGCTGGGGCTCATTCATTTTTAATGAGAGCTGGTGATTTCCGGCGACATGAGACAGCGCAAATGATCCAGCGACATGGAGTGGGCGGAGTCAGCAACGTGACAGCAAAGTTGAGTTAGCAGAGTTGAACTAAGTTGCAAATTAGGAGTGAAACCTATGTGGCGGTAACCGATACGAACCAAGCCGGGCGATTGAGAGCTTGACCACTTCCTATTTCCCCTGTTTTATACAAACATGACACCAGAGGGAGCCAGTGAACGAGTGTGTGTGTGACTTCTGGCAGATTTATACATAATTTAGACATAAACGACTTCCCTCCAGGTACAAATCAGGGGGGGAAAGTGTGTGATTTGTGACTTGATTTGCATCCCCTGCCTGATTTGTGCAGAGCATGTCAGCAGAGCTACGTTATGCGTTATAACGTAAGTTAGCATTTAAATGTGACATTCGTTCCCTGTTAGGCAGGAGGGTGGTTCAGTGGTTCAGTGTAGATTAGCTATAGTTAGCTAACCAGCCAGACGCTTTTATCCAGAGCGACTTACAAAAGTGCTTTGCTATTTACCCAAGAAAAACCTCAGCTAGTTTGAAAAGACTAAAAATTCAAAGATACCTCCAAGTTAATAAGGAGACCACTCTGCTATTCGCCCAAGTACTCTCAGAAGAAGAGGGTCTTCAGTCTGAGTTTGAAGACAGTGAGCGATGGACTCTGCTGTTCGGACACCCAGGGGAAGTCCATTCCTCCACTTCGGTGCAGAACAGAAAAAAGTCTGGACGCTCGTCTTCCATGGATCTTAAAGGATGGTGGGGCTCTTGGTGCAGATCGGCTTTTGACCATCGCCATCGGGCTGGCTGGTCCAGTCCTGGCCTTGTAGGCCAAAGTCAAGGTTTTGAATCTGATGACCTGGGCAGCAGCTACAGGAAGCCAGTGAAGAGAGAACGCAGCAAGTCAAGGCTGGCTACCCAAGCCAGACACTATATCTACACTAGCTAAACATGCTAACTACATGGAACAACAACACCACCACTTTGGACTCGTCAGTGTCGCTACCCTGATCCTCATCTCTTGGCTAATTTGTAATGCAGCCATTTGGCACTTGGCACAAACCAGGCAGCGGGTGCGAATCGGGGAGCGCCACTGAGCCGTTCTGCCTTGGTGTTTTTTACCGTCAACGTAACCATAAGAACAGATGGTTGGCTCAGGATAAGAAATGCTCATAGGTCATAAAAGACCAGTGGTCTGGACCATGAGAGGTGAAAAGCCGCTGCTGAAGTGAACGTACAACAGGTCCTGTGGTATGTTAGCAATGTTGGCCTAGGATCACATTTCTGTAGCGATTTGCCCCAAAACCTCTTAATCTTAATAAACAGCATTGAGAGACATCTGCATGCATGTATTTACAGCTATGATATTGGTGACAGCCTAAGTCAAGCGTTTGTTAGCATCGTTAGCCTAGCATGTCCCATTTTAACCATTAGTTGTAACTTTAAGAACTTTATGAGCACATGAACCAAGCAAGCTCCCAACACCACCCCACTCCCCATCACCAAACACGCACAAACACACCCCCACTCCAGCTGACCTCCATCAGCACCAGCACCAGCAGGTCCAGAGTCATCGCTACACTCATGGCGGGACGTCCCGGTACGGCTCGAGCTGTGGGCGCTCAGCAGGTCTTTGCTGGTGTGCTGCAAACCCGCAGCCAGACTCTGAGGCATGTTTACTTATACACTCTGACACCAATATGATATAATCATCTTACGAGTCCATTTGTGAGCTATTGTGGTGGACGGATGGAGAAAGCCAGCTGGCTGTTGCAGCAAAGGGGAGAGAAGTGCTGCTTATGTAAGAGCAGGAGGCTGAAAGTCAAGCCTGGAGAGCGGTCCTGGGAGCACACGGGCACACAAATGCACACACACAGTTCACGGCCGCATAAGCGTTTAGCATTCCACTGTGTTTGCACTTCAACAGAACCGCCTCAGAGCGTGTCTAATGCATTAGACTAGCCTGTGGTTTTAATCCAGAACCACCTGCTGGTCAATAAGATCACTATGCATATTTATCATAAGAGCCAAATTGGTAAAGACACATCGTAATAGGGCAGCGGCTTATCCAGGCGGTGTTTGCACACAAACGTGTAGCGGGTCAGGAGTCTGCTGGAGTGGCGAAGTCTATCATTGGAGACCACAGTTTGTCGACAGCAGTTTTTGAGCCTACCACAGTGATAAAGAGGCTACCGGGGAGAGGAGGAAGAGAGGGAGGAGGAAGGGGGAGCTATCAGTAAAGGAACAGGACTGACTGATGTTGATGCCAAAAGCAAAGGGACAAACAGACAGCAGACATTAAAGGAAGCATAATTAAGACACACTGGAGCTGCATCAAACATCTGGAGCTTCCGTGATAGGAGGCAAGGCGCACGCACATACGTGAGTGTGTGTGTGTGTATGTGTGTGTATGTGTGTGTGTCTGTATGTGTATTAGAACACATTTTCAAAACCAGTTCATGTATTACAAACTTCAAATTAAACTCTACACTATAATTAGGTAACGATATGATAGAATAGAATAGAATAGAATAGAATAGAATAGAATAGAATAGAATAGAATCTGGTGTGATGGAATAGAATAGAATAAAATAGAATAAGATTAGATAAGAGTATGGTACAACACAATACAATTTGGTACGGTCTGATACACTAAATTTTTGAATAGAATATGGCATCATGGAATAGAATGGTACATGACTACAACAGAATAGAACTGAATGAAATAGAAAACAACAAATAAGTGATGGAATATAATAAAATAAAATAAGTGCTGATAGAATAGAATAGAATAGAATAGAATAGAATAGAATAGAATAGAATAACATAGGGAATGGTGTACTAGAACAGAATATAACAGAAAAGAATAGAATGTAATAGTATAACAAGAACTGATGGAATAGAATAGAATAGAATAGAATAATGACTGATGGACTAGAACAGAATAGGACAGAATAGAATATAATAGAACAGAACAAAACATATTAAGGACTGATGGAATACAAAGAATAGAATAGAACACCACAAGGACTAATGGAATAGAATAGAATAGAATAGAATAGAATAGAATAGAATAGAATAGAACAAGGACTGATGGTATAGAATAGAATAGAACAAGGACTGATGGTACAGAATAGAATAGAATAGAATAGAATAGAATAGAACAAGGACTGATGGTATAGAATAGAATAGAATAGAATAGAACAAGGACTGATGGTACAGAATAGAATAGAATAGAATAGAAAAGAACAAGGACTGATGGTATAGAATAGAATAGAATAGAATAGAATAGAATAGAACAAGGACTGATGGTACAGAATAGAATAGAATAGAATAGAATAGAATAGAATAGAATAGAACAAGGACTGATGGTATAGAATAGAATAGAATAGAATAGAACAAGGACTGATGGTATAGAATAGAATAGAATAGAATAGAATAGAACAAGGACTGATGGTATAGAATAGAATAGAATAGAATAGAATAGAATAGAACAAGGACTGATGGTATAGAATAGAATAGAATAGAATAGAACAAGGACTGATGGTATAGAATAGAATAGAATAGAATAGAATAGAACAAGGACTGATGGTACAGAATAGAATAGAATAGAATAGAATAGAATAGAACAAGGACTGATGGTATAGAATCGAATCGAATAGAATAGAATAGAATAGAACAAGGACTGATGGTACAGAATAGAATAGAATAGAATAAAATAGAATAGAATAGAACAAGGACTGATGGTATAGAATAGAATAGAATAGAATAGAATAGAATAGAACAAGGACTGATGGTATAGAATAGAATAAAATAGAATAGAATAGAACAAGGACTGATGGTATAGAATCGAATCGAATTGAATAGAATAGAACAGGGGCTGATGAACAGAATTTTAATAGAATTCAGTAGGACTAAGATCATTACAGTCCAATAAACTCTAGATAAACTCAGTGTAAGAGAAACTGTCCAGATCTGCTCTGTTCAGAAGCCTCTTCATCTTCAGTCCAGAGTTCACTCAGTGTTCAGTGGAAGGCATCATGTGTTGGAAAGCACAGATGCACAGCCCTTCCCCCTGTCTCTGTGTGTGTGTGTCTGTGTGTGTGTCTGTGTGTGTGGTGTGTGTATGTGTGTGTGTTGAAACTAGGTTAGGGCACTTTTGGTGGCCTCAGGGCCTTTTTGCCACACCACTAAGCTAAGTGACCTACACACAGCCGGACCACAATTACACTGGCTGCAAAACTACTGTTGACAGCTGCACAGGACCCATCCACACACCCCTTCTGTCTTCCAGAGAGAGAGAGAGGGTGGGAGGGGGGGTCTTATGGTGGAAGTACAGTGAAGAAATTGTGTATTATTTAAGAGCTGTCTGCCCACAGAGGGTTTACTGGACAAGCATATGCTGGAACATGTGAACGAGTGAGTGAGCAGTGGAAGAACTGTGTTCTCTGAAATGATGATGATGGTGCTCCATTTAATTAGGATGAACTGGGAGTTGGGAAGTGCAGGTTTGGGAAGGTTACTTTACTTGGATGGTCTATTGTAGATGCCTCGCAGATGCTCATCTGACATTCAAATAAAATTGAACAGAATTTTTATTAAATGCAACAAATGATTTTCTATAGAATGTAGCCCTGCACCTAACCTTAAACCTAACCTTAATCCTAACCCTAACCCTAACCCTAACCCTAACAATAACCATAACCCTATCCATAACCCTAACCATAACCCTAACAATAACCTTAACCCTAACCTTAATCCTAACCCTAACCCTAACCATAACCCTAACCTTAATCCTAACCCTAACCTTAACCCTAACCTTAATCCTAACCATAACCCCAACCCTAACCCTTAACCTAACCCTAACCATAACCATAACCATAACCATAACCATAACCATAATCATAACCTTAACCTTAACCCTAACCTTAATCCTAACCCTAACCCTAACCCTAATCCTTACCATAACCATATCCCTAACCCTAACCTTAATCCTAACCATAACCTAAAAGCAGGATAAACTCTTTTTATAACCCTTGATTTCAGAAAAAAACTATGAATGAGTTGGTGTTCCAATACTTTTGTCCATATGGTCCCACTCCAATATCAGTATGTCTGAAACCTTTTCCCATCTGTTTCCCAACTGTATTTGATTCACAGCACATCTTGTCTCACAAACATCCCTCATATCATAAAACCTTAGACTAGTGTTTTCTACCCAATCTCAGAACAGACAGGATGAATCCAGGACACCGCCGTTTGCCCAGATTCAGTAAGAAGCTCCTCTACTGCGTCTTTCTCTGCCATCGTCACCCAGGGCTTCCATGCGTCTCAACATGCTCACAGAAGAGTGTGAGTCACTCTCATCGCAAAGCTGTTACAGAATGCCTGACCGAACAGTACACTGGTCTCCAAAGAAGACGAAGTGACCCCTACTGTCCACTCTCTCTCTCTTTCCGTCTCTCTTCTGAGGATCAGAATCCCCCCTGGACTCCTGGCCACAGACGCCCAGGGCACAGCTCAGAGACAGTCTGGACCCGGCTGCACTTTTATCTGCCTTTAATGCCAATGTTTCTACTAGCACACCATCTGGAGCTTGAGTTCTCTGACATGCTGAGACGTCCACACTAACACAGAAGGAACTGTGTACTTGTGCCACCAAATCAGCTATGACCCATCAAGGCATGGACTCTATATGCAAGACCAGTCCTGATGTATCAGGCACCCCGCAAACGTTAGCAGCAGGTCCTGTACATTGTGAGTTGGGGCCTCCATGAGCACCAGGGAGCCTTAGGCAGTTGCCAGTTCATCGGTTGTCTTTCTTTGGACTGACCACTGCATACCGCACACACTCCACAAGACCCGCCTAATGTTCTGCAGACGTTCTGACCCAGTCGTCTGGTCATCACAGTAATGAGGTTCTTGTCAAAGTGTCTCAGATTCTTAGATCAAAGGAGCGTCTGGCTTCTACTCGTCTGCACAGGCTGGTATTGTTAACAACGTGACTCTTAATGAGGTTCACTTAATGAGGTGTGATCTCTCAAAACAACCTCTCTCAAAAGTGAGGAAAGCACAGGTCTAGCGCCTCTCCTGGCTAGTTGCAGTATGCTACTATGTAGCTCCGCCCATCCCCATATGTTCCATTTTCCACCTCATTTTTCTCCTCTACACTTTTCATCTCCAGTGTCTCCAAATTCCAACAGGCCCATTTTTTAATTTTCCCCCAGAAATCAGTTTTAAACCATACTCTGATATATCTAAGAAGGCGGGGCTACACTTAGGAATGAAGTGATTGACAGTCTTGGCTGGAAGAGAGCAGTAGAGGTCATCTGCAGGACCTCTATGGCGCCCATTCTGGTTATTACAATGGAGTAGCTGAGTTGTAGAGGAACCTGTAGAGTTGTAGAGGGACTTTCCACTTACTGGACAAACTGGGAATCTAGTCATGGGAATCCATGGGCTGTAAGCTCAGAGTTAAGGCAGTCTTAGTCTTCTGAGACTGATCTGGAAGAAGGGGCGGGTCTACCAATAGATAGGGGAACCTGGCTCCGCCTCTGGTCTCTACTGTGACACAGACTCTGGTTGCAAATTTGCCAACATGGCAGACAGTTTTGGCTTCATTACTATAGAACGGAAGGGAATGGAAACGCGGCGTCCAGGTTTTCTACAGTCATTGGTTACATTCAACACTGTATAGCAGTGCATAGTGTATACGCAAATAAGTATAAGTAAAAGTGGGAAAACTACGGAATGCGACTAGAAATTCGACAAGATCAAGACTGAATGCCTTCAAGGGAATTTACTCTAATAAGCGTCGGAATATGACAAATATCTTTCTGAAACTGATTACATCAGAGCGAGTTTATAAAGTGACTTCCCTGCTGAGTGGATGTGCTCCTGAGGACACGAAGCACAAATCTAATGATTTCTGTTTCATGCATGCGAGTTGCGGTTTTTGGAGAGGGACCTGCATCGGCACTGGAAGTGTAACAGAGCAGAGGGGAGAAGAAGAGGGAAGAGGGGAGGAGTGCTGCTTATGTAAGAACAGCAGCCTAAACGCCGGCCCTTGAGGCAAAATCATGCAAGTGATGAAAATTGAAAGCTGTATTGTGTAACGGCAGCTCTAGGAGGATCTTTTGGGAGACCAGGTCCTGCGTAATTCCACATAGTCAGGCCTGGGACGGCCTGATGAATAATGTGATGCATGACGTTACTATACTTTCCTAATTGGGGCCTACTAACTTTCACCATGTGGATCCTTTAAATTGGGAGGCGGGGCCTCCGTGAGTATCCTCCAGTGAGTCGCTGGTTCACTGGTTGTCCTTCTTTGGAGCACTTTTGGTAGGTAATGGCCACTGCGTACCGAGAATACCCCACAAGTCCTGCTTGCTGATGTTCTGGAGATGTTCTGACACTCCAGGCTTCTAAAAGATCGCAGTCTGGTTCTTGTCAAAGTGTCTCGGATTCTTATTGCACATTTTATTTGCTTCCTGGTCATATTTTAGATTAGATGTCCAATCTATCCCAATTTCGACACGGGGTATCACATCAGTGCCACTTATGGTGCTTTCACACCTACCTTCTTTGATCTAGACCATTGAGACGTTTGGTCCGAACCAAAATAGCAGGCGTGAGCCCGTGAGTTTCAGAGCACTCTTTTATAGGATAGTTTGGACTGTTGGATATGATGAGTTAAACATGGGTACCTCCTAGGTCGTACACTGCATATGGGGTCTGTAATGATGGGGCCCATTTGGGCAAACCCATTCAGAGCTTCTTGCCCACTTGGAACCCACCTAGCCCTTGTTCCACCCATTTGAGCCCCACATAAGCCTGTTGGCTGGGATGTTTAGTGGGCTCACTATACTGCCATGAGATACCCACTGTAACACCAACCTTCGACATTGGTCCAGACTCTCAGGTGTGGAAATCCTCTTCTCCAGATCTTCACTGTTTACTCAAGAATAATCTCAGCTAGTTTGATTAGACTAAAAATTCAAAGATCCCTCTAATCTTAGACTTACTAAACACAAGTCAATATGGAGACCATAATACCCAAGTATTCTCAGAAGAGGAGGGTCTTCAGTCTGGGTTTGAAGACAGCGAGCGTTGGACTCTGCTGTTCGGACACCCAGGGGAAGTTCGTTCCACCACTTCGGTGCAGGACAGAAAAAAGTCTGGACGCTCGTCTTCCGTGGATCTTAAAGGATGGCGGGTCGAGCCGAGCCGTACTTGAAGCTTGCAGGGCTTTTGGTACTGAATGGCTTTTGACCCCATCAAGGGGCAGGCCCAGTCTTGGCTTTGTAGACCAGAGTCAGGGTTTTGAAGCCAGTGAAGAGAATGCAGCAGAAAAGTGACATGGCTTTACAAGGTTAGCAATCATACAACTAAATTAGCTCAGACTTTTCTTACGACTTTCAACACATTTACATTTATGGCATTTAGCTGACGCCCTTATCCAGAGCGACTTACTAGGTTAGTCGTATTACAGAGTCGGGCCAATGTAGTGTTTGGAGTCTTGCCCAAGGACTCTTATTGGTGTAGCGCAGCATAGCCACCCAGACTGGGAATCGAACCCTGGTCTCCCACATGGTGTAATAGCTCAGTGGTGTTATCTGTTGCGCCACACCAACCACACGTTAGCACGTTAGCATTCAGTAAAGCATCCAGTAAAGCTACAGTGCTGCTTTAGCCTGGCAGAGGCATGCCCTATAGCTATTAGTTATACTAATGTTGACCACTATGATGAACCATGCATTGACCTTTCAGTGCTAAATGCTAATGCGCTGTGTCAAATTAGGGCGAAGATGCTGCAGCCGACCCAAATGTCAGCCTGGTTTTAAAAATTACAGCAGCAATAGACCAAAAAGGTATGGCTGTCTATTTTCATTAGGCTAATGTCGGACACACAACAACACGTGTGACGGAAATGCAGTGCGGATGTGTAGACGGGGGCGCTGTGTGTGTTTGTATCTTTTTCCTCACTGATTTAATGTTGTTATGTGTGTCTGACTGGGGTTTAGAGATGGTATCATTACAAAGCAGATTTCATTACCATACTACACATTAACACCTCACGGACGGAAATGACTCATAATGTTAGCGATGGCCCTACTTTCAGCGTGTGTGTGTGTGTATATATATATATATAGGAACAGGATTCTGATTCATGACCACAATTTAGCCCCTCTCATTGTTCAGGAGATGAGTCGTGTTACTATGGTTACCTGCTGGCACGCATCATTCACCTTGGCGGTTCTCGTACAACTGCTTTAGTAAGATATCCACTCATGTGCTTTATACGCATGTAGGCCTTCTCTTTAGCTGGCACACACAAACGCCAGAGCCAATGATACACTAAATGGACAAAAGTATTGGGACACCTGCTAACTCACTGTTTTGCCCAAAATCAAGGTGAATAAAAAATGGGAATGTCCTGATTTTGTTGGTGTAACTGTCTCTACTGTAAAGATGGTTCTATATTCTACTAGATACTACTTGATACTGGAGCATTGCTGTGAGGATTTGATTGACCGTCCAACATAATCCCCAACTCATCCCCAACAAAGTACTGGATGGAGCACCACCACCATCATTCCAGAGAACACAGTTCTTCCACTGCTCCACAGCTCATTGCTGGAGGGCTTTATACCCCTCTATAGGCCACGTCATGCCCATGTTCATTTTAATATATGTTCCAGAGAGTCCTTTTTCTATTGACAGTACTTATTCACAGGAACTAGACTAGCTGTGTGTATGTGTGTGTGCATTTACACATCTGTGTCGGCAATGGGTGCAGCTTAAAATAGCTGAATGCATTCATTAGAATGGGTGTCCACAAACATTCGGACACATAGTGAATCTTACTATAAGTATTGATGATGATGAAGTAGTGAATCACAGAATGACAGTCTCTGCTCCTGCTGAATACCAACACACTGACCTTTCTGCTGTAATCAATGGGTGTGTCGACACAAGACCTTCAAGATGATGCATCATAGTTGGAACCATTTATGGATCCATATATGTACATCACAAACACAGTGACTAAAGATTGGGCTGTCTTCACTGCTTAGTTTCCATGTACACTGATGATTAGCCACAACATTAAAACCACCGAGGTATTTGGTTTCAGTGGCACCTGCCAAGGGGTTGGAGTCTACATATTAGGCAGCAAGTGAACAGTCAGTTCTTAAAGATGATGTGTTCAAGTAGGAGAAATGGACAAGCGTAAGAATCTGAGCCTACTCTGTCAAGAACTGTGATGGCTGGACGGTTGGGTCTGAACATCTCCAAAACATCAGGCATGTCTTGTGGGGTGTTCTGTTCCCAATATGCGGTGGTCAGTACCTACCTAAAGCGCTCCAAGGAAGGACAACCAGTGAACTGGTGACCACTGGGACTGTTGCTGATGTTAGCCTTGGTCCTGTGGAGGCCATGCCTCAATGGGTGGGAGCTCGAGATGTTGCCATGAGGGGGACGTACACAATATCAGGCAGGTAGTTTGAATGTTATAGTAAGGGTGTTTGAGAAGACTTACTGAGAAGATCTACTTTCAATCTACTGTGCCCGTTCAAGTCAAAGTTCACTGTGTGCTGTGTGGTTTGTGTGCAACATATCTTGGGGCAAGGTGGGAAGAAAATCTCCAAAAGGTTCTGTTCAAGAAAACGGCCAACACAATAATATACAGCAATAACATCATAAATAACATTCCTATAAAAACAGCAGCCCTTCCACTGACCTCAGGACAGCAGATGGTAGCTAGTCAGACTCATATGGCTATAAATCAATGGTAGAAGTACAGCTCAAGCTCAAGCCCTGAGACCTCATTTGAACTCCTCTCCAAGGACGAAGCTACTACGTAGTAATAATGAAGTATTAACTTTTCACAGCGGTGCTTTTTTTGTGTGAATGCATGAATGATTGCTCGAGCTGGAGATATGAGCTTTGGGAAATCTGCAAATAAGTCGAGTGCCTTGATGGATATTTGCAGACACTCTAAGCAGCAGTACTGGGTGCAAATGTCATATTTGTGTGCTTCAGATTTAGACGTCCAGAGTCATAATAGTTTATTATACTTAGACAGTCTATGACAGTCATTATGATTATTAAATGTAATTATGCAAATAAATCCATGATAATTTAATGCAATGTAATAATAAAGTGACCCTTTTTTGGGAGTGGTCCTTCTTAGACGAAATAAGTGCTCATCAGACTCTCAATAGCATCTCAACAATCATACAAATATATGGGTAACACCCAACCAACTGCTTGGGGTATCACAGCAACAACCTAGCAACCACCTGAGCCCTAGTAGCAACCTCTTGCGATACCACAGCCACTGCTAACAGCCTAGCAACCACCTAGCCACCCTAGCACCCATTAAGCAACTCAACTGCAAACACTTGAAATGCCCTAGCAACCACCTGGCAACAGTAAGCACTACTCTAGCGACCACAAAACTGTTGCAGCCCTATAGCGACCACCTGGTATGGCCTAGCAACCACCTAGCAAAAGCAAGCATGTTTCACCCTAGTGACCATCACGCTGTTGTAGCCCTATAGCAACCACCTGGTATGCCCTAGCAACCACCAAGCAAAAACAAGCTTTACTCTAGTGACCATGACCCTGTTGCAACCCTATAGCAACCACCTAGCAAAAGTAAGCTTTATTCTAGTGACCGTGACACTGTTGCAACCCTATAGCAACCACCTGGTATGCCCTAGCAACCACCTAGCAAAAACAAGCATGTTTCACCCTAGTGACCATGACTGTGTTGCAACCCTATAGCAACCACCTGGTATGCCCTAGCAACCACCTAGCAAAAGCAAGTATGTTTTACCCTAGTCATCATGACACTGTTGCAACCCTATAGCAACCACCTGAAATGCCCTAGCAACCACCTAGCAAAAACAAGCATGTTTCACCGTTGTGACCATGACACTGTTGTAGCCATATAGCAACCACCTGGAATGCCCTAGCAACCACCTAGCAAAAGCAAGTATGTTTCACCCTAGTAACCATCACATGGTTCATTGAGCAGCTTTCAGACTAGGTGCTACACAATATGTCCAAATGTTTGTGGACAGCCCTTCTAATAAATGCATTCAGCTACTTTAAGTTGCACCCATTGCTGACACAGATGTGCAAATGCACACACACATAGCTTGCCTAGTCCCTGTAGAGAAGTACTGCCAAAAGAATAGGACACTCTCAAACAGATAAACATGAACCTATTGGCACCATGCAGTGGAACATCCAATCCTTTTCAGATTGGGGATCATCACCCAACATCCTGCCCTCACAAACATTTTCATTGCTGCATGCAATCAAATTCTCACTGCAGTGATCCTCCAAAATCTAGTAGAAAGCCTTCTTCCCTGGACAGTAGAGACGGTTACTCCAACAAAAGCAGGTTAAACTCTACATTAATACTCTTGATATTGGGAGAACCATTGAATATGCAGGTGTCCACATACTTTTTTTCCTTATCATGTATTTCAAACCACTCAAACAAAGTTCTCTGAGCTTCTAAGCGAAGCCAGTGCAGATGAATAAAGCTGATATCACTGCACTTACTTTTGTTGCCACATTAGCTATTGTTATTCGCTGATCACCCGCGGTCCATCTCTTTAGGTCATGTGATTTATGCGCTCTGCTAGGCTCTGTGCCATGTGCTGACCATGGTCAATTCTGCTACACTGCTTTTCCAGACAAACAAACAAACTGACATCCCCCCCCCACACACACACACAGAGCTATACACACATATCGCCCCTAAACACTCTGGGAGACGATAGGCAGAGTGTAAATCAACGTTTCAACAATGCACATGAGCTTTATCATTTTAATACGGATCTTCTTACACTTCTTAGAATCTGACTCCAGAAGACAACACAACCCTGTCCCTTTGATTCACAACCACACAATAAAGCATTTCACAGGCCGCTCTGCTCAGCGCTGACTCATTACACCACAACAATCACACGTATTTGATGAGATTAATAGTGGTGAGCAAAGTGGTAAAGTGGTCCAGGTGAGAGGTAAAGTAAGGAGTGTAAAGTTTTCTGACCTCAGTGGCCGGGGAGCGGGCGCTTTTCTCTCTCTGTGGTCTCAGCATGCTGGATCAGTACTGTCCACTCAGCCGCTCAGCCACACAGCACTCAAACCTCCTGACTGACCAACTGACCACTGCAGCCTGGGCCAGCACACACACACACACACAAACAGACACACACACACAGACACACACACACAGACGCGCACACACATACATATACACTAAAAGGACAAAAGTATTGGGACACCTGCTCATTCATTCATTCATTGTTGATCCTGCTTTTGTTGGAGTTGTAGTCTCTTTCTACTAGATTTTGGAGGAGCACTGCTGTGAGGATTTGATTGCATTCTTCAACAAGAGAGCCTTCCCAACTCATCCCAACAGAATTAGATGGAGCACCATCCATCATTCCACACAGGACACCGTTCAAATGCTCCACAGCTCAATGCTCTAGCTCTAGCCCAGTCTGGCATTAGGCATGGTGCCAATAGGTTCATGTCTATCTGGTAGGGAGAGTCCGATTCTATTGGCAGTGCTTCTCTTTATAGGGAGTGGGTGCTATGGGTGCAACTTAAAGAAGTAGCTGAATGCATTTATTAGAATGGGCGTCCACAAATTACTGCCATATGACAGTAATTTGTGGACGCCCATATATAAATATAAGCAAGAGCTCATTATTATTATAATTAGCCCTGTTATTTTGACATTTTGGCATTACCCACAGTGCCACCGGCACATTTATTCACCTATCTTATAAAGAGAAGGAGCCAAGCCATTTTAAAAGGCCTAATAACAGAGGTCAGGTTCAATCAATCAAACACAGGAGGTGACCATTTCTCATTTAATGCATTTAATGCTTTCATGTACATGAAAACACTGACCTTGACGACCAGCCAGCGTCTAAAGACACTCAAGGTTCATGTTTATGTCACCCGTGTTTAGGATGCATGAGCGGATCATGTTTATCTTCTCAGGCATGACGTGGAGTTGATTTATTAATACACAGCCTCTCCCCAGCGCTGTGAAACTGCACTCACTCACTCTCCATACTGTTTACTTCAGCATTCAGTGAGCACATTACCAGCATACATGAATACTGTTGGAGTGGATGTATGTGTGTGTGTGTGCCACTGGGCGTGCCTGTGAGTGCACGTGCAGAAGCAAAAGGGCGGAGGTATGAGCGGAATGCATACAGTCATCACATAACGGTCAGAAACAACAGAAAGACAGAAGCTGAGTCAGCAGGTGAACGCGCCTCTGACAGCCACAACCTGCCGAGCAGAACCCTGCCCGTTATACAGCACCACACTCACTAGTCAATACTGCACAGCACACACACACAACCACACACACACAGCCTTCTCCACCCAGCTCCATCCATTCGGGAAGTAAACTGTACGATGGTTCGGTCAATATGATCATTTTATCAGCAATAACAGTTTTAATAAGGGGTTTGATGGGAAATTGATAGTATTACCATACTGACTTATAAACAAGTCTCTTATATCCACAGTATTTTCCCTGATATTCCTGGATAAATCTATGTCTTCCATGACATGACCTTCATGATCTTCTAGACTCAAAAAATGAGCTTTTCACATTTTCGCATTTTTACTTTTTGACATAATGTAAATCCGACAGCTGTTCTTTATATTGTGTCAAACTTTCCTGATGAATAGACCAATAGAAATGCTCCAAAATGCCCTGAAAAACATTCTCTACACTGACCTCCAACGAAAAAAGTTAGGAAGGCTGCCATTATGGAGATGTGGAACCTATAAGGGCCCATGTGGGACCTGTAAAGGTAGCCAGCCAGGCTAGGAACCAAAAAGTTTTGTCCTCGGGTTTCATGTTAACTCTACATATTGATGCCCACCAGTGATGTCAGTGATGGGACCAGGAGGGGTTAAACATGTGCTCCATATGGGTTGTTCACAGTATACGGGGCCTAGATGGGATCCATGTGAGGGTGGGTCTCTCATGGGTGGGTCCCAGTAAAAATGCATATACCAACCCACTCAGAGCTCATGTCCACATGGAACCTACCTAGCCCACGTGAGAGACCCACCCATGAGAGACCCACCCATGAGCAACGATGACATGCTCATCTGCACCAATCAAAGCCCTGAGTGATGCAGTGAACAAGTGAATCATCTGGTTCCAGTGACTCCTGTCAAGTGGTGGATCTACATTTTAGGCAGCAAGTATACAGTCAGTTCTTGAAGATGATGTGTTGAAAGTTATAATTGTTATAAAGTTATAAATTATTATGATGCCTAGACGAGTGGGTCTGAACATCTTCAAAACATCTGGCAGGTCTTGTGAGGTGTTCCTGATATGCAGTAGTTAGTACGACCCAAAAGTGCTTCAGGGAAGGTCAACCGGTAAACCACTGACAAGGTCATGGGCACCCAAGACTCACAGATGCTAATGGAGGCCCTACCTCAGCACTTACAGGACTTATAGTATCTGCTGCTAACATTAGACTTTGGAGGTCTTATGGAGGCCTCGTTGAGTCAGAGCTGTTTATAATACATAACTGGTCAAATAAAAAAATCCTTCCCTGTTTTCTCCATTCCCTTTTATCGTCCGAGGTGTTCCAGCTCTTGTTAGATGTTTCTGCAGCACAGCAGGATTTCCAAGGATTTCCATAATCTCCAGCTGCATCTCCTGTCCGGACTGATGCTGGTGCTAGATGGACATTGATTGAGTGTTCCAGCTCACCTGCCGTCTGGACCAGCTGCGCCAGAAAGCTTTAGCCTGCAGATAAGACTGAAAGCCTCAGCTGGATTTCATGGAAACTTCATTGAATGGTCCATCATTACCTCCTGCTTTGAAGGGGTGACAATGTTTGTGGACACCCCTTCTAATAAACACATTCAGCTACTTTAAGTTGCAGCCATTGCTGACACAGATATGCAAATGCACACACACGAACACACACAGCTTGTCTAGTCCCTGTAGAGAAGTACTCCTAATAGAATGGGACTACATAAGGGTCCTAGGGGTATAAAGCCCCCCAGTGTTTTCTGGAATGATGGTGTTGGAGCTCCATCCAATTCTTTTGGGATGAGTTGGGGAGCTGGGGATGCTGAGTTGGGGTGGTGATCATTTAACATCTTGACTTTACTAATGCTCCCGTCACTATATGCAATCAAATCCTCACAGCAATGCTTCTCCAAAATCTAGTAGAAAGCCTTCTTCCCACAGTTACTCCAAAAGAAGCAGGAGAAGCTCTTTTTAATACCCTTGTAATTCAGAAGCAACAATAAATGAAGACCTATTCATTCATCAAATGTCCCAAAACTTTTGTCCACTAAGTGGGAGGTATTGTGCAGGAGCTGTGAGGAAAATCACTCTCCTTCCAACCCAGAACAATGTTGTATAAATATGCCATGTGCGACAGGTGGCAGTAACAGTATAGTTCCCATTACTTTGGCTGAAGCATTCCCTTGCAGCCAGTGAAGTGTCTGCATGCTGTCCCACAGTGAGTTAGAGCTGAGTTATTGCTCCATTTTCCATGAGACTGCTTCACTCCACGCTTGATTGACGGCTCCCGGAGTGATCCATTTGTCTTAATGGGATTTCAGTAGTGAAGCCTCCCTCAGACAAAACTGAACTGCATACTGACACACATGCACAGACGTGTATGGACAAGCAGGCAGACAGGTGAACACTCACATACATTAAAAAATGAAAGAATTGACATCACCACTGCATGATTATACAGTCATGTGAAATAAAACAGGGAATCATCAGCTGCAGATGATCAGAACATGGTTGGACAGGATTATTTTGGAGGAGTCTGGAGTCTTATTTAAACCTCAGACGTTTAGTCTGGTCTGCTCAAAGTGAGGGGTAAAGAAGAGCACCATCATGGCCAGATCCAGAGATCTCTCTGAGGCCTTCAGAAAGAAGGTTGGAGATGGGAGAAGCCTGGGAATGGGGTTAAAAAAAAGGTCCCAGACCAATTAGAAATCAGCCGTTTCTCATTGGTTCATACTAAAGTCCAAACTATCTTGGATAAGATCATCTCTGAGAGGCTTCCAGGGTTTTCACTGCTTAATATCCATTAGTCTGTCTAATGACTCTGAACTTCATTGCACTTCATTGGTTATGCAGCTTAGTTTATAACATGGGCACATATCTAATTTCACTACGGCATCTCATAGTCCACTGTATGTCCAAATTTTTGTGGACACCTCTTCAGATGCATGAATTCAACTGCTTTAAAGTGCACCCATTGCTGCTGGACAGATGAAGCTTGAGAATTGTCCTGATGTTTGTTTTTTTATTTGTAACCTTTTCTTCATGACAAAACTGCATTTGTATCAATTCCAATTTAAAATTGGGGGCTTCGTGTGGCTTAGCAGTCATATGGGTTACCCACTAGGGCCCAGAGTTCGAATCCCGAATCCTGAATCCCGAGAATCTACCCTCTCCAGGCAGGTAGATGGTGCTCTCTCCCCTCACGCACAGGCGTCTGTTAGCTGGTGCGGCGGAGCTGGGGTCCTGGCTATTTCCTCTGAGTGGAAGACGTGTGTTAAGTCTTAACCTTCCTAGTGTCGGGAGCATGGCTAGTGCTAGGGGGCGCTACAAACAGCTGGGTTAATTGGCTGCACCAAAAAAAAACACATGAAGATCACAGATGTTTAAATATGCTCGAAAAGACAAAGGATTTCATGGGGTGCCCTCATTTATTCACACATATAAATGTATATATACTGTAGTCTCTGTCAGAGAGAAGAGAAAAAGCATCTGTTGTACTGGGCCGCAATGGTAAGCTGAACACATTACTGGGAATCCTACAAACCTGAACGCTTTTAAAAAGGCGGGCCTCAGACTCTTTTGACGAGATCTGGTGAAGCTACTTTTAGCATCCGTGCTCCAAAAATGTGGAATCCCGTCCACAACACACTCCTAAAACCTCTCTCATACAGGACTCATCAGGCCTTCTTGAGGCTGATCTTTTTCTTCCTGTATTAGTTTGTAGCGTAGCCACCTTATTGTTTCAGTCCAGCACAACAGATGTCCTCTCTCTTCTCACTGATCGCTTCTTTTCTTTCATGGTGAATCAGCGAGGGACATTCGTATCCAGACTACATCCAGCATATGGAGGAACTGCAAACGCTTTAAAGCTTCTCTGCAGGGTTTTTAATAGAAGTGGAGAAGCTGCTTTCAGTGTTTCCACTCCAACATTTCGAAACTGCCAAAGACAGACGACAGTAGTAGATCTAATCTAATTTTAAGGGTCTATTAATAATCATTTAAGAAGATTGTGGTGTCACATTTATATCAGGCATGTGAACAGTTGTAGTTGTGAGCTATGCAGTAACATAGGGGCTCACATTCGCCAGTCCATGCTAAACATCTGCTAAACATCTGGTTGTCTAGTTGCAATGCATGGCTTCTGTCAAGGGGTGGGATTTAAATATTAGGAAGCAAGTGAGCAGAGACACTTTGACAAGGGCCAAATTATGATGGCTGCATGACTGGGTCTGAATGTTCTGGCTTGGCTTTAGAGAGCCCCTCTACCACATAGCAGCTTTTAGGCTGATGTTTTAATTAATTATTTGAATTAAGGATCATTTCTAATGTAATTGGCTCTACTTAACTAATGCATGCTCATAAAATTTCACAGCCTTGCCTAAGGGCCCAACAGTGTTAGCTTGCCAAGCCTGGGTATCGAACACACAACCCTGTCATTAATAGCCCGGAGCTCTAACTGCTGAGCCACCACTGCCCACTAACTGCGACCAAAATTTTTATCCCAGAAGTAAAATTCATGTTCTTACACAGCTACGTCAGAAACATTTGGGATTTATTGGCTTTACCTCTAGAAGGGAGCACTAGGAAGGGTTCATAGGTATTAATCCAACACAATCTTATAAAATCAGTGTATATACTCATCTAAAGTTGCACAGAAAGAAACTCAATACATTTGGAACAAAGATATTTTGCATATTTTTGTAGAACTTGGACTACAGCTCCACACAATTTAGCCAAATACACACAACCTTTCTGCCATGTACTCAAAGAAGACTTGATAAAACAGTGAGTGTTTCTCATTACCAAGAACCTGAAGAAAGGACTTCCTGGGTTCCTGGGAAGAACGTACTTGACAAGTTACATACACAAGTTGATGAGCTCAGCTGTTAGTCACTTTTATTCAAAGATAACCAGGCCCTTAGCTAAGGCTACCAGGGTAGGGTACGGTTTTGCATATGTACAATTTCCTCTTATAACAAGGTTGTTGGGTTTGGTCATTCGGAAGATCAGAAAAGGTCCAGGGTGTAAAAATCCTCCTGAGAATCTTCTTGGACAGCTGGACCAACTGGACCCGAAGTTCCCACCTCTGTTTGTAGCAAAAACGTATCCGAACACTCATTTCTAGTGTAATTGTGTCTAGTTTGATCAACTCAAGCAAGATCTGACCCGGGTCACAACTATGACCAGGAATAAAATACAATGGATTCCAGAGCACTAAGGAGGGTAGACAGATCTGGCTCTGTGGTTCTTTCTGGCTCTTTCAGACTTCCTGTTCCTAGCCAGGCCCAGAAAGCAAAAATCCTAATTAGGATCTTCTCGGACAGCTTGAGTTACTTCAATCCTCGGGCTGGACCTAGATTTTCCACCTCAACCGATCTCTCCTAAGCCTGGTCACTCTTAATCAACACCAAATGCATCAAGCACAGTTTATGATCTCCAGACTCGTCAACAAGCCTGTCTAAAAGAAAGCCTGACTGTGACCCAGGCTTAAGTGACCTCATTCCAATGGCCAGCAAACGTGTCAATATCAGTCCCTGCCCAGTAATGACACTGCATGGACACGCATGTGGGGCAGAGGAACTCCATAAGAGAGGAGAATTACTACAGCAGCCACTTAAGCTCATTCATTACGTGGTCCATCAACCCACACTCTTGAATCTGGTGTGCACTAATGGAGTGGCTTCACTGCTGGCTTCAGTGTGGGCTGTGTGTATACCACTCTATGGGCTGGCTCTATGTTGTACAGCCAGGCAAGAATGACCTGAAACGTGCCAAGCGAGCAGTGTGTGCTCTGCTGCCGGAGCTCCAGCTGCTGTATCAGTGTTCTGATGGATGTTGTTCACTGAAGCTTCATTAGGCTGTCTAATGGTGGCCCTCAGGGCAAGTCCTATAAAAGAGGCCCGGGACAGTGCAACTGCACTTTGCGTGTGTTTGCGGGCCCTTCATCTGCAAAAGGAGCAGATTTGATCTGATTTGCTCTTTTTAGATCATGATAGAATCAAATTAAAAGTCTGAACTTGAGCTGAAATTGTCTTGTCTATGCATATTGGATCTTTTTACATCAACCATAAACCGTCTGCATGAACCTTAGTGACCCGTGGGCTCACGCTGCAGAGTGCACTGGACAGGCTGGGAGAAATGGAATGAGTGGAGGATGGGAATGGGGTCAGGACTGTCCAGTATATGAGCTGTATGGAGTATACAGTGTTTATGCTCTGTTAAGCCCACCGCACTGCGCTCATATAGAAGAAATGGAGTAGTTATGTGCCCCCAGCTCTCTAAACCGCACATGCACGCACATACACCGCACAATGTTTTTAAGCCAGTTTGAACAAATTGGTTCATTTCTGTTCCTTACTACACACCGCATGAGCACTACAGGTACCAGAGTAAGTGGATGGTCCTCCAAGGTCCTCCTTTTAACCCCTTAATGCAGAAAGACATATCCCACACTAAGGCATATTATTCAGTAACTACAGGGACTTCTGTAACTATTAGGGACTTCTAATTACTTCTAATTACTGTAGCTACATTGAGAGCTGAGGCTGGAGGAGCAACACCTCATGGGTTACTTATCAGAGATCTCTAGATGCCATCAGGAGCTCACTGTAATAAAGGATGGCTCAGGATCATGGCGTTGCTGTGAGCGTTGCATACGGAACACAGAGGGATGGTGGACTTTCCTGAGCTGCAGGAAATGAGTCACCTTACAGCAAATCAACCCTCCATTCATCTCCTGTTAACTACTGGACAGTGTCTCCAATTGGTGGAACAGGGTTCAGCAGAGACAGCAGAAATTCTGTAAAGAGTGCAGTGTATATAGTATGTACGGGTAGTATGTAGTATAGTGTGTAGTATGTAGTGTATATGTAATATGTATGTGTGTATAGTACATAGCATGTACAGTATAGTATAGTACATGTGTAGTATGTAGTATATAGTGTGAAGGCGTGTGTAGTATGTAGTGTATATAGTATGTATGCGTGTAGTATGCAGCACATAGTGTGTTGGCACATATATTATGTAGTATATAGAATATATGTATAGTATGTAGTGTATGTAGTATGTATAGCATGTAGTATACAGTGTGTAGGCATGTGTATTATATAGTGCATATAGTATGTAAACAAAGGATTGTCGCATGTAGTTTATAGTATATGGTGTATAGTATGTATGCTTGTGTGGTATATCGTATATACATGTGTGTAGTATGCAGTGTATAGTATGTACACGTCTATAGTATGCAGTGTATTGTATGTAGACATCTGTAGTATGTAGTATACAGTATGTAAATGTCTGTAGTATGCAGTGTTTAGTACACGTGTGTAGTATGCAATGTATAGTATGTAAGCGTGTATAGTATGTATGCGTATTTACACATGTGTAGTATGCAGTATACAGTATGTACACTAGAGTAGAATGTAGTACATAGTATGTACACATCTGTAGTATGCAGTGTATTGTATGTAGACATTTGTAGTATACTATACACTGCATACTACAGATGTGTACATACTATACACCGCATACTACAGACGTGTACATACTATACACTGCATACTACACACACATACGTACTATCCACTACATATTACACAGTGTGTAAGTGCAGTGTATTGTATGTGGACATCTGTAGTATGCAGTGTATAGTATACTACAAATGTCTGTGTATGCAGACATGTAGATACTATACACTGCATACTACTCTAGTGTACATACAGTGCACTGCACACTACACACATACATACTATATACTGCATACTACAGACATGTACATACTATATATTACATACTACTCTAGTGTACATACAGTGCACTGCATACTACACACATGTACATTGTCAGTAGTATACAGTGTATAGTATCTAGATGTCTGTAGTATGCAGTGTATAGTATGTATGTGTGTGTAGTATGCAGTGTATGCGTGTGTTGGTCACCCTGCCTCAGGGCTCATCCGGGCTGGACAGAACACAGGGCCATCAGTGTGACAGCCTGGTCTGCACGGCCGCTCATCTGCCTTCCTAACTGGCCAACAAGCTGCTCAGCATCAATCGACTCTATTAAGCACTGAGTCCTGCCTGTCTGCCCGTCTGCCCGTCTTGCCCGTCAGCCCGTCTGCCAGGCTGGAGCATCGGAATGCAGGACACGGGAAAGTTTTCGGCTCCTTCCGTTCTCGCGCCACTCTCTCACTCGCTCACTCTGTCACACACTCTCACCCTCGCTGCTGCCACATGGGCTTGCAGCCGTACTGAGAGGTGAATTAGTGGTTCAGCGCAGGGTGGGATCTACTGATCCACACACCAGACAGCGGTGTGTGTGTATGTGTGTGTGTGTGTGTGTGTGCATGCTGTTCATTCACATAGACAGCATGACTGAAAGTGTGTGTGATGAGAATCAAAAAAAGAGTGTGTAAGCGCCTATTACAGTCTGCAGCATTGTTCTCACTTTCACACATTAACATGCCAGACACACACACACACACACAGAGACATACACACACATACACACTGTGGGAATGCAGTGCAGCGGACACACTCATGCATGGATCGCATAGGGAAAATGAGACAGACAGGACTGGAGGAAAGACAGAGAGAGAGAGAGAGAGAGAGAGAGAGAGAGTGAGAGAGAGTGAGCGAGTGAGATAGACAAAGAGGTCGAGAGAAAGAGAGAGAGAGAGCAAAAGAGCGAGAGTGGATACCTTACTGTTGATTTTGGACTTCTTGACGTCCTTGCGTGCCTTCCTGTCCTTCCTCTCTCTGCCATCTTTCGTTCCGAGCGCTCCCCCCATCCTACTCCTCCTCCTCTCAACACACTCTCATCCTCCACATGCTCCCTCACCTATCCCCCCATCCACTCCACCTCTCCTCCACCCCTCTTTTGCTCTCTCTTTCTCTCTTTCTTTCTCTCGCGCTCTCTCTCCACCGTGCTCACGTCTCTCCAGAGTGCCACTCACTCACACACTCACACATTCATACACACTCTCACACACACACACATGCATGGTGTGAGGAAGGGGCTGATTTTTGCAGGATGCAGCGATGGAGAGGGAGCAGAGAGGAAGGGAGGGCGGGCGAGAGAGAGAGAGAGAGAGAGAGAGAGAGAGAGAGAGAGAGAGAGAGGGAGAGAAAGAGGGAGGAGAGAAGGGCTTAGCGCTCGTTCGTAGAGAGAAAGAGAGAGAGAGGGAGTGGCGGCTATTGAAGAGGGGGGATAGACTGCCCGGGGTCGACGAAAATCTGTCTGGCTGTCTCTCTCTCTATCTCTTTCTATCTCTCTCTCTATGTCTCTCTCTCTACCTCTCTCTCTCTCTCTCTCTCTCTCTCTCTCTCTCTCTGCAACAGTGTTCACGTCTAGGTGGGTTTTCTCCTACTGTGCCCCACAGAGCACACTGGGACACACACACAGAAAACACACACACACACACGTGCAGTCACCTGCACCATACCCAGTGACCGGAACCGTTGCGCCTGCAAATGTGCTAAGCCCCGCCCCCAGCGGAAACGATTGGTCAGAGAAAAAGGCAAACGGAATGTCTTTTCTCTGTCTCTCTCTCTCTCTCTCTCTCTCTCTCTCACACACACACACTCTCTCTCTTTGCCTGTGGCTTGAGTGCACCACACACACTCTTAAAAATAAAGATCCTGACCAAGTGCCGACTCAGTGACCACAGCCTGGCCATGAAGACAGGCAGGTGTGCACAGACCCGACTGCCCAGAGAGGACCAACTGTGTGGTCACTGTGAGAGCGGATGGGGTGGAGACTGAGCTGTGATTCCTCCTTCACTTTCCAAAATTCATAAAAATAACCCAACATCCACCCAACATCCACCCAACATCCACCCAAACCTGAAAATTCTTCTTTTTCCTCGGCAAAGGAAGACAGCGTCTGTCACCAGCAAGTATGTGACAACATGGCGCCACCTGGGGAACAGAGAGTAACACCTGTACCTAACCCACCCTTAGGAAACCCCACCCTCTATTAAACCCCGCCCACTCCATCAAATTACGTGTGCACGTATTTGTCACTGTACTCTGTACAGCGAAATGTGTCCTTCACATTTTATCCATCTGTGGTAGTGAACACACACACACACACACACTAGTGAGATATGAGCATTGAACACACACACACACTAGTGAACTAGGGGCAGTGAGCACACACACATCCAGAGCGGTGGGCAGCCAACTCCAGCACCCAGGGAGCAGAGAGAATGAAGGGCCTTGCTTAAGGGCCCAACAGTCGCAGCTTGCCGAGCCCGGGTATCGAACCCTTAACCCTGTCATCAATAGCCTGCAGCTCTCACAGCTGAGCCACACCTGCCCTATTATTGCTAATAATAATAATAATAATAATAATAACAATAATAATAATAATAATAATAATAATAGCTCAACACTGTCTTTAATGGGATTCTGCAGCGCTGCGTGAGTTCTGTATTGCCATCTCGTGGTTGAATGAGGAACTGCAGTGTTCTCTGACTGAGGGTCTCGCACAGAGATGCAGCAAATTAGCAAATATTGATCAAATTTCTGAACAACTCTCAGAATCAGACAAATCTGAGAAATATTGTATATTTGGGATGGAGAGAGAGAGGAGAGAGAGGGGTGAGAGAGAGGGGGAAAGAGGGAGAGAGAGAGGTATTCCCACTATGAAAAAGGAATTCTCGCACGCCCACACACCTTCAATTTCATAACAAAAAACAAGGATAAAAGGAAATCTCTCACTCTGTCCCACACAGTGTCTGTCCTCAGCCCTCTCTCTCTCTCTCTCTCTCTCTCTCTCTCTCTCTCTCTCGCTCCCTCTAAGCCTCTCTCTCTCATGAGTAGTAGTCAGTGGAATGACTCATACAGTCGGCTGCTCCAGTGACTGGCTGCTAGTAATGGGTTTGCGCTCATTCAGTCTGCACTAGAGAGAGAGAGAGAGAGAGAGAAAGAGAGAGAGAGAGAGAGAGAGAGAGAGAGAGAGAGAGAGCTGAGATGGATGTAGAGTAGAAAACAGAGGAAAGTCCAAACACACACACACACATTCTGAAGACTCCACTTTGTAGACAGCGCACGTACCACAAGAGTACCAAACCCTGACTTGGTCTAAGAGCTCCTTTACGTACAGTATAGAACACACACATTCCCTCTCTCTCTCTCTCTCTCTCTCTCTCTCTCACACACACACACACAGACACTGCAGATGCTGCTTGCAGGCTGTGTAAGGTGAATCTTACTGCAAGCAAGAGCGAGAGAGCTTGAGAGAGCTTGAGAGAGAGAGAGACAGAGACCCAAAGGCAGGATAACATGATCTGGCTGCAGACTGGTTCAAATCTATGGTCACTGTAGAGCTTCAACAATTCCCAGGATGCAGTGGTCAGTACCTACCAAAAGTGGTCAGAGTAAAGACAACCGGTGCACCGGCGACAGGGGCATGGAAACCCAGGGCTCACTAATGCTCATGAAAGCCCTACCTCACAACTTACAGGACTTAAAGGATCTACCACAGGGCACCTTTAGAGGTCTTGTGGGGTCCATGCCTCTACGGGTCAGGGCTGTTTTGGTGGTAAACAATATTAGGCAGGTAACAAGCATAACCTATTCAATTCCCGAAATTTGAATGCAATCAAATCATCACAGCAATGTGATGTTTCAAAATCTAGTAGAAAGCCTTCTTACTTGAACAGTAGAGACAGTTACTCCAACAAAAGCAGAAGAAACTCTTTTTAATACCCTTGATATCAAAAGAAACACTAAAAAAGCAGGTGTCCCAATACTTTTGTCCAGTTAGCGTAGACTTTGTTAAGACTTTTCTTAAGAACAAATGTAAGAAAAATCTCATTGGTGGAAGATACTGGTGAACGAGGCTTGGCATACCCTACATTTCCTCTACATTTTAGAAATGCCAGTTGCCCCACCCACTCGGACTTCCCCCAGTCTCACATTGCTTCCAACACCAGGAGGGTGAGGACTGCCACCAATAAAGCAGCATCGCTGGGGAGTCCCCACTCGGATACATTAGCTAGCAGACACCTATACTGGTCAACATCACACTAATAGTAACGTGGGGAAAGAGCGCCACCTGCCAACTGTGCTCTCTCAGGCTCCGGCTGCTGATGGCAAACAGCATGACCTGGGATTCAAACTGGCGACCAGACTCGGACCATAGTCTTAGCATCTTAGTCCACCGAGCCACTCGGAACCCTTCATTCTTTAGGACGCAGGCGACTAAACCAGGCGTGACCAGTTTTGTGCTCTTCCTGCTCAAGCCCACCTGGATGAACTCACCTGTTAACTGCCAGGTGTACTGTAGTAGATGTGTTGGGGCAGGGACGCTGTGCTGGTCTCCAGCCCTTGGTCCCTCACCCCTGCTTTTTGGGAACGGACTGTTCCAGCATGTATTTGGACAAGTTTAAGTTCAGGCTCATTTGCATGTTTGACAGGAGAGCTGAGGAGTGCTAAACGAGCATCTGGCTCTTTAATTCCCAGCATGCTGTTCCTTCCTGAAGTGTGAAAGAGAAGGTGAGCTTCCTTCAGCTTCTTCTAGCACCTCCTCTGTGTCTCTTCATGCCCCCCCTCCTCTCTGTATCTGCCTCTAGCATCTCTTAAAGATGTGTGTTGTGTATATACAGCTCTATTGCTCTAGGATGGCCTCTAAATGCTGGTCAGGTGAGAGAGTCCAGGTGATGGCCGAGCACTGAGGGCATGACCGCTCTGAGAAGTGTATGAGCAGTAATGCATTAATGAACTCTGATATGATCAGATGCTTCAGCACTGAGATGCTTTTGTCTCTGCAGAAGAAAGACCTATTTGTACCACCTGTCCATCATATGACACCTATTACACACACACACACACACACACACACACACACGCTGTGGGTAGGCCATGGAAAAAAAATTCTAACTCGAGTCCAAATCTGATGTGATCAGAGTCTGAATCTCTGGCTCAACTCATCTAAGTCCCAAGTCTTAAGCCTTAAGCCCTAATGAACGTGCTGCAAGTCATTGCAAGTCTCTAAATTAAGACACTGTGAGATTCGAGTCCAAGTCTCTAACTTGAGTCAACATTCAACTCAAGTCAAGATATGACTGGAGTCCAAATCTCTTGCCCGAGTCACGTGACTTAAAGTCGCAAGTCATTGAAGCAGCGGATTAAGCATTCAAGATTGACTGGAGTCCGAATCTCTGACCCGAGTCAACACATGATCGGATGACTTGAGTCAAATTGTGACTGGAGTCCAGACATCTGACCCGAGTCACGTGACTTAAAGTCACAAGTTATTTAAGCTCTTGTGCAAGTCTCTGAATTAAGTCATTGTGAGACTCGAGTCCAAATCTCTGACTCAAGTCAAGATATGACTGGAGTCCAAATCTCTGGCCCGAGTCAACATATGATTGGAGGACAAATCTCTGATTTGAGTTCAATTGTGACTGGAGTCCAGACCTCTGACCCAAGTCAACACGTGACTTAAAGTTGCAAGTCATTTAAGCTTGTGTCCAAGTCTCTAGTTAAGTCATTGTGTCATTGTGAGACTCGAGTTGGAGGCATTGACTCGAGTCTCATAATGAAATAATTCAGAGACAAGTCCAAATCTCTGACTCAAGTCAAGATAGTCAAGAGTTCTGTCAAGACTGACTGGAGTCCAAATCTCTGGCCCGAGTCAACACATGATTGGAGGACTTGAGTCAAATTGTGACTGGAGTCCAGACCTCTGACACGAGTCAACACGTGACTTAAAATCACAAGTCATTTAAGCTTGTGTCCAAGTCTCTAATTAAGTCATTGTGAGACTCGAGCCTACAGCTTTGACCCGAGTCCACATGCAGCTCAAGCTGAAGTGGTGGGGTTCCAGTAGGCCTAAGGTATAGGCTGACCTGATAGGAGGTGAATAGGTCATATAGGCTATTTACTGCTCTTGCCAAATTAATAAATATGCATGTATTTATACATTAGCAAACTGTAGCTGCATGGTTGTATATGCATTTCCACCCTCACACACACACACACACCTTCACACACACACCCTGCCACAGTCCAACAACTTCAAAGTCTCCATCCACAACATCCTAACTATGATGGATACCCGTGTGTCCCCAGTGTCCTCTTTCTTTAACAACAATAATATGGTCACCCTAGCATTCGGATCAACTGTTTTAAATATGATGATGATCAGCACACATTCAACCAGGTGTGTCCAAACTTTTGACCTGCCATGTGTGTGACGGAAGTGCTGTGTATAAGGTGAACCTGGACATCCATCAGCCAGAGATTCCCACCCCACTGATTTCACACTGGCTCTTACTGGTTTATGGCACAACTCCCTGGTCCGGACAACCCCTACAACACACTCAGAAAAGCTCCTAATGACTCGACATGATCAGTCATCACACTAACGAAGAGTCCGTCACACTGCTCTTCAGTCTTCACGCTGTCTTGTGAATAATGCACTGTGGGAGATACAGCAGGTTCATCAGACTGAATGGCAGCGAATGCTTGTCAAGCGGGCTAGTGCGTAACCTCAATACACATCACAGCACACACACACACACACAACTAGTGTGTGTGTACCCATGCGGCGAGGTCAATACAACAAATGAAAAGCAGTATGTCAATGAGATAAGAGGATTAGCGGTCATGGAGTCCATCCTCTCCTCAGCTTGACCCCCCCTCCCATGTGGGCGAGAGATGGCGCAATCCAGCAGCTAAATGCTTCTGCTCCCGTCCAATCATTTAACAACCCGCGAGTATCAGGATCAGAGCGATCTTCCGCTGCTGCTTTAGCTCGCTATCGCTGCTCCAGCGCTTAAAAGGGATAAGAACTATTCGCATGCAGAGTGTCGTACATAAAACCTCTCATTACACGGGCAGCCCCGGGGCCTGATTTATTAACACCAATAAAGGCCGCTAATTTGCATGTGCTGAAAAGCAAAATGCGTAAATGATCTGCTCTGCAGATTATACCTGCTCACAGCGCTCACAATAAAGGCCCTAAACGTCTCGCAGAATCACCTAATGGATGCAAAGTAGTTCATTCCCATCATAAGCAGATGTTTTGTTATGGCCATAGAAATGCAATATAAAGAAAAGGCATATCCGAGGACATCCACGACAATCCCCAGCTCAGACTGTTTACACTGTTTATGGCGGATGACAGATAAACGTCAGGGCATTTATAGAGCTTAGGCTCCTTCAGAGATGAACACAAGTCACTTCGTGCAAGTCTTTGACAACAGTAAATTGACTACAATACCCACAGTGCACTGCATTACCCCATTAATCCGATATTTCACTAAAACTGCACATGGCTGTAGCAAGTAGTCCAAGTCGATTAAACATGTGACTTGAGTCAGAGACTTGACTCGAACTTGATTTGACTCAAGTCAATGTTGACTCAAGTCAGAGACTTTCACTCAAGATGTATCAAGTCCGAGTCAAGTCAATTAAACATAAACATGTGAATTGGCTTCAAATCTCTGACTCAAGTCGCATGTTTAATTGACTTGGACTTCTTGTGTTTAATCGACTTGACTCAGACTTGAGTCAGGGATTTGCATTCATTGAGCTTATGCCCCTTCAGAGATGTCCACAAGTCACTTCATGCAAGTCTTTGACAACAGTAAATTCACTACAATACCCACAATGCATTACCCCTATTAATCTGATATTTCATTAAAACTGTACATGGCTGTAGCAAGTAGTCCAAGTCTATTAAACATGTGACTTGAGTCAGAAACTTGAACTTGAGTCACATGTTCATGTTTAACCAATTTGACTCTGACTTGATTCATCTCAAGTAAAAGTCTCTGACTCGAGTCAACAAGTGACTTGAGAAAAGGGTTCTAACACGAGTCAAGGTGTCTCTTAGGTCGCATGTTGACTTGAGTCAGGGACATGCAATCATTCAGCTTAGGCTCCTTCAGAGATGTCCATACGTCACTTCATGCAAGTCTTTGACAACAGTAAATTTACTACAATACCCACAGTGCACTGCATTACCCCTATTAATCCAATATTTCACTAAAATTGCACATGGCTATAGCAAGTAGTCCAAGTCTATTAAACATGTGACTTGAGTCAGAGACTTGACTCAAACTTGATTTGCCTCAAGTCAAAAAGGTCTCAAGTCAATGTTGACTCAAGTCAGAGACTTTCACTCAAGATGAATCAAGTCCGAGTCAAGTCAGTTAACATAAACATGTGACTCGGGTTCAAATCTCTGACTCAAGTCGCATGTTTAATTGACTTGGACTTGAGTCAGGGATTTGCATTCATTGAGCTTATGCCCCTTCAGAGATGTCCACAAATCACTTCGTGCAAGTCTTTGACAACAGTAAATTCACTACAATACCCACAGTGCACTGCATTACTCCATTAATCCGATATTTCACTAAAATTGCACATGGCTGTAGCAAGTAGTCCAAGTCGATTAAACATGTGACTTGAGTCAGAGACTTGACTCGAACTTGATTTGCCTCAAGACCTGGTCTCAAGTCACATGTTGACTCAAGTCAGAGACTTTCACTCGAGACGAATCAAGTCCAAGTCAAGTCAGTAAACATGAACATGTGACTCGGGTCCAAATCTCTGACTCAAGTTTAATCTCTGACTCAGTCTCTCGAGTGAAAGTCTCTGACTCAAGTCAACATTAATCTCTGACTCAAGTCAACATTAATCTCAGACTTGAGTCAGACTTGAGTCATAAACCTTAATAAAGAACCTTTGCATCAAGAGAAAATGTTCAGGGTCTTTTCAAGGTTCTTCCCTCTCACCCATCTCTATGATAAACATGAACTCTTTACGGAACCAAAAGTGGTTCTTCTATGGAATCACTCAAAGAACCATTTGTAGAACCGTAGTACTGAGAGTCTGGACCTTATGCCTTTAAACCTGTGCCACTATCTGCAACCTAGCTGGTTGCAAAATGGCCCAATTCAACTGTCGCCTATAAATTCACAAGCGTCTGGACGGCTCAGAGGTTCTTCGGATGAAGCAGCAAACTGCTTACACACAGAAATCCTCTCAGCCCATTAGGACACATCTCCAGAAGGTACCGCACGTGTAAATGGAATTGGCTGCACAGGAGTTTCCAGTGGAGATGATGATTCTGAAATTGGTATTTGGCCAAAATTGATTTTCGTTCATTGCAGTAATGACCCACATTCTGATTAACGGTATAACTCAGCCTCTTCAGATTAGCTGGCCCGAGGACAGGCATGGCCGATCGTCCCTGGACATTTTAACATGATAGACCTACAAAAACCAAACGGGCAACATTTACAAGAGACCCTGAGAGTCTTTTCTGTCATTTCTAATGGTAGGTTACTATAATCATCGCTGTCATACTGGTGGTCCTGCTTGCCAGCAATATTCAGTATTTGTCATTCTCCAAAGATAAGCACACAGACATGAACAAATGCGGCACCACACTGACATTCTTCATCTCCTCAAACAATCTTTACCCCTAGTTCAGCAGAAATCCGGCCACCGCAGCACTACGCAGAAAAAAGGACAGGTCAAATGGTATAGAATATCTGCAGCAGCTTGCGGAGAGAGCAATCTCTCAGTGACATATTTCATCAGAAATTCAGTTTAAAGGAACATCTCGTCCTAAAGCGATGCGGAGCGTACAGGAACCCTGCTAGCTAACCACTTTAAGCAGAAGAGAACAGAGAAATGAGCAGAAACCGCATTCCTCACCTTAGTGTGCAGTTTCGACAGCTGCTTGTCATCCAGGTGGGTCTGTGTGTACACGCGCCTCTTGTAGCGAAACTGTTAAATAAAAGAAAATCACAGGTTTGGAGATGAGAGCTTTGAATGGAAACTGCTTCGTGAGATGCTGTTTATCTCATAGCATTAACACCAGGTTCACACCACAAGGCCTTCATAGTGATCAGCAACACGGGGTCACTAATTACAAGATCTTTCGCCAGGAGGAACCTGGTGCAATGAGGGTGTCTGCTCTCCAAAAACACACAAGAACTGTAAGAAATGGGTTCCTCCATTTCTTGAGTCCAAGCAGACCCAAGAAATCCGGCCACCGGCTTTACTCCTCAGCCCGTATCTTGTGCTCTCATTGGCTGCAGCTAGTCACAACACTCAGAGTCGCCGACAGGTCCAGATATTAAAGCTGCTAGGTATTTTTCAGAGGCTTGCGAGACATTGGCAAGCACTCAGCAAGCTCTCGGATCGCATCTTTGAGCGGTTCACACAAATAGCGGCCGAGCCATCAGTCAAGCGAAGGCTGGTTTGCCTCTCTCGGCGGCCTCCAAAAAGTCAGCAAGATCTAAGAATCGTGGAATGAGAACCTGGCATTAAAATGTCTAATGGAAAACAAATGTAGGTGATTTTAATGATGACTATTAGGCCCATATGGACAAAAGTATTGGGACACCTGCTCGTTTATTGTTTCTTCTGACATATAAACTATTAAAAATAGCTTGAATTCAGATTTTGGAGAAGCATTGCTGTTAGGATTTCATTGCATTCGATGATAAGAGCGTTTGTGAGGTCAGGATGTTGATTGATCTCCACTTCACCCCATCTTTAACTCTTCAAGTCATCGCAAAAGTATTGGATGGAGCACCATCACCATCATTCCAGAGAACACAGCTCAATGCTGGGGGGCTTTATACCCCTCTACTAGCCCACGCCTGGCTTTAATCATGGTACCAATGAGAGTCCAGAGAGTCCTACACTATTGGCTGTAGTTCTCTACAATGCCTAGACACACTGTGTGTGTGCATTTGCACATCTGTGTCAGCAATGGGTACAACTTAAAGTAGCTGAATGCATTCATTCATCAGAAGAGGTGTCCATAAATATTTGGACATATAGTGCATCTTGTACTACAACAGCACTAAACTCAGACCCCGAGAGACACCGCAAGCACAGAAGACTCACCACAGGAGCCGGCTGTCGAGTCGAGTGTGTCCTCTGCCGGTCGCGGTCGCAGTAGCAGTACCAGCGTGCTGAGACCAGAATTCTCAGCACCACCCAGAACACCCCTGTCCTGCACCTGACTGCCATCAGGACTCGAGCACCATTAGCACCAGCATCATATTTCTGCTCATACTGTAAGAGCAGCCAAACCCAGAGTGCCAGCAGCTCTAATGACCACTGACTGCTGCGCTGCCCACTCACGTGAACAGGATTAGTCCCTCAGCCTAGCGGCCTGGGCCAGTCCCGCGGGCGCCCAGCCCTCCCTTTCTCTCTCCCTCTCTCCCTCTCTCCCTCTTCTCCACTGACAGGGCTCTGTCCAATTGTTCATCCATCCCACTATCATCGCCTCTATCCCGCCCAGGGAGCTGCATCTGCCCACCCAGTTCATCTAACCATCTATCCGTCTCCTAATCTATCTTTGGCCTGGCTGTGGGCCTGTAGGGAAGCGCGATTTGTCAGTGCCGTGTGCCGGGAGATCTATAGAGAAGCTGGTGTGTCGATAAATCTGCTTTTATGACATAATGGGAGCTATAACCATGAAGCCAGGCTCCCACTGTATGAGCCGTGTCACTGCTTTGCCACTGGCACTGACTGGCAACGTGTCCAGCTATGGCCCACTCACGTGCACTGGGGGCCAGTTACACACACACACACACAACACATGGTGTTTCGCTCACATACTCACAATCAGCACTTCAGCCCTGCCCTGTGAGTGTAGCATTTACATTAGCGGCTGTCGGCCATCATGAATTTATGCATTTTAGACTCCAAACGAGCTGAAATGCTCCATATTTTTGGTGGAAATATGGAGAAAAGCATGGAAGGCTTCAGCCCAATGCAGTTTCATACATCTTACTCTCTCTCCCTCCCTCACTCTCTCGCTCTCTCTCTCTCTCCTTTTTTCTCCCTCTCTCTGGACCTACAACCTTAATTAAAGTGATAAATCAAGTGAAATGATAATAGTATTCCCCAACTACTCTCACTGAGAGAAAGGGAATTGAGAGAGACGATGCCATTGCAAATTCACAGACAGCTCCAGCATCAAATGGGGGACCATTGGTAACTCACACACACACACACACACAGTGATGTACAGGAGCATACACTTTTTTTTTCTCACTGGCTTTGATGTTGGGTGTAATCTGATATCTGTTAGCTGTCCAACTGTCACATAAAACCTCAAAAGAAAAATCACAATCAATACAGCCCTATGTGTGTGTGTGTGTGTGTACTGTAGATGATTGTGGATGAGGATATGTCAGCTGCAGTGTTTCAGTAGTCAAACTACCTGACCTGATTCCTCTCAGAGAGCATACATTATCTTTCTCATATGTTTTTATATACAGTACAACAGCATCTACTGTTTATCTGACCCTTAATACACTATATGTCCATATACTTGTGGACACCCCTTTTAATAAATGTACTCAGCTACTTTGCACCCGTTGCTGACACAGGTATGAAATGGCCATACGGGCCCTGTATGGGTAGCCCAACTGGGAACCAGAAAGGTTTGTCTATTGGTTCCATGTTGGCCCCACATATGGATGCCCACCAGTGAGTCAGTGAGGAGACCAGGAGGGGTTAAACGCGGGCCCCATCTGGTTTGTACGCCACACATGGAGCCTAAATCGGACCCGTGTGACTTTAGGGAGGGTTGTAACAATCAGGCCCAAATGGGAACCCCAACTGGGTCCCAGTAACAACACATATACAAACCCACTCAGAGCCCATGCCCACCTGGAACCCACCTAGCCCACGTTCCACCCATGTGAGCCCCACATGAGCATGCTGGCTGGGTAAACATGAACCTATTGGCACCATGCTGCCTAATAAAGCCAGGCGTGGGCTAGAGGGGTGAAAAGCCCCCCAGCATTGAGGAGCTGTGGAGCAGTGGAAGAACTGTGTTCCGTGGAATGATGGTGATGGTGCTCCATCCTGTACTTTTGAATGGGATGAGTTGGGTAGTTGGGGATGATGAGGTGGGGTGGTGATCATTATTCAACAGCCTGACCTCCTAACGCTCTTATTGCTGAATTCATTCAAATCCTCACAGCAATGCTCCTCCAAAAACTAGTAGAAAGTCTTCTTCCCTGGACAGTAGAGACAGGTTTTTTTTTAATTATACTTGATTTCAGAAGTAACAATGCATGAGCAGGTGTCCCAATACTTTTGTCCATATAGTGTATGCTTGGAGTACAGGATGTCATGAGAAGAACACCTCTCCTTAGGCCCTTAGACGCACACACACACACACACACACACACACACACAGAGGAGAAAAAATGTGTAAAAGCACTGTGAGTGTTTTAGTATTCTTACCTCCAGGTAGGGTATAGGGGTGATGGCTGGAAGTGGGTAGTCCTTTAGGGTCCGCTGCTCATCCAGGAACTTGCCGGCTTTGCCGTTGTATGCAGGCTGGAACAGCCCATAGTTCAGCACATCTTTCAGGCTCTGGTTCAGTGTGCAAAGGATGCGCTGCTTGGACAGCCAGATCGGCGACTCCACGTTAAACTTCATACATTTCTGCAAGTGAAACACCAACAGATACATCATCAGACCCTTCGCAGTTTGCTGGAGTCATACAACAAACACTGTACAACCAGGCCCAGCCCGAAACCATGGAATCCCTGAGGAACGCAGGTAGGACAGCTCTAACAACCTGTGAAGCGTGGACCTCCATTCCTGAGTGACAGCTAGCGTATTGTGCTACAGACAAGAGCAGTGAACGAGAGGAAGTTCTACTAGATACTATCTGATCAGCCCCTCATCATAACCTTTTGAGACCCTGCATCCTCAAATGGGGACATTACATTGCTGCTTCCCTGCACCATGATCCTGTCAGGACCCTCTTCATCACGCTCTCCCCTGGGGCCATCCCAGGACTCCACCCACAGACCCATATAAGGACTTCCCATTTGTTTTCTGAAGCCCTGCTTCGAGTTTTAGTCTGTTGTTTTTGCTAAGTTTTGTTCCTCACCACACCCGAGCTCTTGCCTAGTGTTTTGGATTTGTGTGTTCTGTGTTTTCCTCTGTATCTCGCTCAGCTTCCTCCCAGTCCCAGGTGTGTTTTGCCCAGTTTGTTGTTGCCACACTACGCTTTTGCTTTCTAGTTCTGTCCCTTAGTTTGCTGCACCCCTGGTTATATTCTATTTGTCATTAAAGTCTTGCATCATCCATCCCTGCAAGTGTTTCCTCGTTTTCACTGTCGCACCTGACCCGACATGACAGATCCTTCATTTTTTAAACCTTTGACACTTTGGACTCATAAGAGGACATTGTTTTTTTTTTGTTTTTTTTTTGCAAAAACAGCTTCCTGTACAAAGACTAAATTTAGTTTTTATACTTATTAGGTCCTACTAATCCCAAACAGGAGAAATTTAAAAAATGCACACCAAGTAAAAGTCCAGGTCTCAGGAGGTTAAAGTAGCAGAATGAATGCATTAGAAGTGGTGTCCACAAACATTTGGACATATAGCGCAAGCAAACTGCTGAAGCTCTTCCCATATAACAGAACCACAAAGTGTTTATTTTACAAAGTTAATTTTCACTAGAAACATGTCGTTTCGGGAGCATGTGTTTTTCAGTGGAAGTCAATGGGGATTCCACATTAGCCAATTACATCTTTTGTTTACAAGAATTAAATGAGTCCATTGGGCAAGGTTGGTTTGAATCAATTTAAGCGAAAGATAACAGCTGATCTTTATAATTCCGTGGAGCTCACCAAGGAGAAGGCAATTATACCTGCTGACTGTGCGCTTTAATTACCCCACACACCAAACAAATGGGAAAAGCATAAAACTTCTGCATCTTCCTTCTCTAAGACTCTACTTACCGCCGCTATCCCCTAAAATATTACTCAGCTAGCCTAGTTTTGTGGGACCCTGATTGGCTGCGTAGAGTAGGTGATGGCATTTCAACAATGGGGACCAAAATATTTGCTCTTTATAATGAAAAAGCTTCTGTGGTATAAACTGACCTCTATTCAGTCTCTATTCCTGGTAAAGGACTCAAGCCTTGCCCTCAAGCAGAGCCTTTTATCACTAGTCTTTAGGCGTGAAGGGCCCAGGACTGAAGGCTCTGCCGTAGTGATGCTGAGTGAGGCCGACCGTCGGCATTGTAGCAATGTTCTTGGATGGCGGCTCACCACCTCAAACTCAACCCCAGCAAGACGGAGCTGCTGTACATCCCGGGAACTGCTGGACCAAAAAACGATCTTGCCATCTCCTTTGAGAACCCACTGGTCACTCCTTCTACAGAAGCTGGAAGCCTTCCTCTCTAGAGAGTCACCCAGGTGCTTGTTCAGTCTCTCGTCACTTCCAGACTTGACTACTGCAACTCTCTTCTGGCTGGTCTCCCTCTGCGCACCATCAGACCCCTGCAACTTATCCAGAATGCAGCGGCACGAGTCGTCTTCAACGTTCCTAAATTCAGCCATGTCACTCCACTGCTGCATTCTCTCTTCACTGGCTTCCTGTAGCTGCTGCCCAGGTCATCAGATTCAAACCCCTTACTCTGGCCTACAAAGCCAAGAACGGACCAGCCCCTCCATACTTGATGGCAATGGTCAAAAGCCGATCCGCACCTATAGCCCTTCGAGTTTCAAGTACGGCTCGGCTCGACCCGCCATCCCTCAAAATCCATGGAAGACAAGCGTCCAGGCTTTTTTTTGTCCTGACCAAAGCGGTGGAATGACCGAACGGCCGAGTTGCTCACTGTCTTCAAACGCAGACTGAAGACCCACCTCTTCCGAGAGTACTTGGATGATTAGAGTACTATGGTCACCTTATTGACTTGTGTTTAGTAATGTCTAAGCTTAGAGGTTTCTTCTGAATTATTGGTCTATTCTAACTAGCTGAGGTTTTCTTGGGTAAATAGCAAAGCACTTTGTAAGTCGCTCTGGATAAGGGCCATAAATGTAAATGTAAATGTTAACGATAGTTGCGATAGTGCTATTAGTGATATTGACATGATTCCAATGCTTCCCAAAACCTAATCTTCACCCTCACCCAGGCCCATTAATCCGGCCTAATCCAGCTAGTTCCAGTCTCCAGTTCCAGACTGGTGTCAGCAGTAGGTCTACAGCAGCTGGTCGAGGATGGTGAGATGGTCTGAAAGTCTACAGATCTGAACCTGGACTCAGTAGAAGCCCTCAGTAAAAGTCTCCTGATGTTCTGCTGAATGTTCAGATGCTGCTCCATCACTGAGATGGTGTTGAGGGTTAACTGAGACACTCCTCTCCTACAGCACTCACTCTCCATATCCACACTCCACACTCCTCCCTCCCCTCCCAACAGCACTCACTCTCCACATCCACACTCCACACTCCTCACTCCCCTCCTAACAGCACACACTCTCCATATCCACACTCCACACTCCTCACTCCCCTCCTAACAGCACTTACTCTCCATATCCACACTCCTCACTCCTCACTCCTCTCCTAACAGCACTCACTCTCCATATCCACACTCCTCACTCCTCACTCCTCTCCTAACAGCACTCACTCTCCATATCCACACTCCTCACTCCTCACTCCTCTCCTACAGCACACACTCTCCATATCCACACTCCACACTCCTCACTCCCCTCCTAACAGCACTCACTCTCCATATCCACACTCCACACTCCTCACTCCCCTCCTAACAGCACTCACTCTCCACATCCACACTCCACACTCCTCACTCCCCTCCTAACAGCACTCACTCTCCATATCCACACTCCTCACTCCTCTCCTACAGCACACACTCTACATATCCACACTCCTCACTCCTCACTCCTCTCCTACAGCACTCACTCTCCATATCCACACTCCTCACTCCTCACTCCTCTCCTACAGCACTCACTCTCCATATCCACACTCCACACTCCTCACTCCCCTCCTAACAGCACTTACTCTCCATATCCACACTCCTCACTCCTCACTCCTCTCCTACAGCACACACTCTCCATATCCACACTCCACACTCCTCACTCCCCTCCTAACAGCACTCACTCTCCATATCCACACTCCACACTCCTCACTCCCCTCCTAACAGCACTCACTCTCCATATCCACACTCCTCACTCCTCTCTTACAGCACTCACTCTCCATATCCACACTCCACACTCCTCAATACCCTCCTAACAGCACTCATTCTTCACACTCCTCACTCCTCTCCATAGTCACACTGCGGATCTTCAGCTGCACAGTGAAGAACAAACTGGCGTCAGTGCTTAAACAGAGCTGCTCCCTCGGCCACTTCTGTATCAATACTCACAGCCCATCAACCCCTAACTTTCCCTCTGCATCAGTAACCAACTAGCCCACTGCTAGGAGAGAGAGAGAGAGAGAGAGAGAGAGAGAGAGAGAGAGAGAGAGGAAGAGACTGGGATATGTATAGAGAGAGATAAGGAGAGAGAGAGAAAGAGAAAAGAAAGAGTGGAAAATGAGAGAAAAGGCAAAGACAGAGCATGAAGAGAAAGAAATGAGAGAGAGAGCGAGAGAGAGAGATAGGGAAAGAGCGTGATGGGGAGAGAGAGAGAGATAAGGAGAGAGAGAGAGAGAGAGAGAGAGAGAGAGAGATAGATAGATAGGGAAAGAGCGTGATGGGAGAGAGAGAGATAAGGAGAGAGAGAGAGAGATAGGGAAAGAGCGTGATGGGGAGAGAGAGAGATAAGGAGAGAGAGAGAGAGAGAGAGAGAGAGGAAGGAGAGAAAGGAGGGAGGAGAAAGAATGACAGAGAGAAAGAGCGAGAAAAAGCAGCGATAAATAGAATACAGTGAGAGAGAGAGAGAGAGAGAGAGAGAGAGAGAGAGAGAGAGAGAGAGAGAGGAAGGAGAGAAAGGAGGGAGGAGAAAGAATGACAGAGAGAAAGAGCGAGAAAAAGCAGCGATAAATACAATACAGTGAGAGAGAGAGAGAGAGAGAGAGAGGAAGGAGAGAAAGGAGGGAGGAGAAAGAATGACAGAGAGAAAGAGCGAGAAAAAGCAGCGATAAATAGAATACAGTGAGAGAGAGAGAGAGAGAGAGAGAGAAATATGCTCTCTCGCTACATAAAGAAAATACATCAAACAGAGCTTTGAACTCGTGTGTGAAGCTTTTACTTTATCAGAGACATTTACAAGACAAAGATGAGGAATAGAGCAAGCATGGGGGAATCTCTCTCTCTCTTATACACACACACACACACACACACACACACTCACACACACTCACAATGAAAAAAGAACTAGAAAAGAGAAAGCATCTTCCTCCTGCATGCTGAGCTTCTTATTAGAGATGTTGGATAACACCAGCCAGCGTCCTCCAGCTATAATATAACTAATCAATACAGCCTATACACACTGCTGTCTGCAGACCCCCCCCACACACACACACACACACCTGATTCAGCTCAGTAAGGCCTCAGTAATTATCTGATGTGTGGAATTGAGCGTTTTAGAGCAGGGAGAAACTGGGAGTGTGTGTTTAGTCACTTTATCTAATCTCTTTATCCTACAGTCAGCTTCACCTAATCTCTACCCACTGTACCATTCGGGTGGAGAAGGGGTGAGGGAGCTGGATTAACCCCTAAATGGCTGCTAAAATAGATTAGGTGTAGTTAGGTGTAGTTAATTACAGTTTGTTATGCATTCGTATATGTAATTTAAATTGACAAAAGTATTGGGACATGCTTTTGTTGGAGTAACTGTCTCTACGGTCCAGGGAGGACGGCTTTCTGCAAGATTCTGGCGGAGCGCTGGTGTGAGCATTTGATTGCATGTTCAGTGATCATCACCCCACCTCATCACCCCCAACACCCGACTCCAAAAGTATCAGATGGAGCTCCACCACCATCATTCCAGAGAACACAGTTCTTCCACTGCTCCACAGCTCAATGCTGGGGGGCTTTATACCCCTCTAGCCCACGCCTGGCATTAGGCAGCATGGTACCAATAGGTTAATGCTTATCTGCTCCAGAGAGTGCTATTCTATATACATGAACAACTAGTTTATCTTTATTATTGTGTTTTATTACTATATATTATAGATATTAATATTTATTAATATACATAACTGATATCTGTCACTCCTGTCTTTTTCCCTCACTCTCAAAAAATGCGTCAGCAATTTGACTCTCCTAAAGGTTCGATCCAGCTTTGGAATCAAGACAGTTTTTACACATGAACTCAAAAATCGATCCAAATCTATTAAAATTCATATCAAATCCAATATCTGTATCATAACTCCCCTATTATATCATGCTGTATAATAAAAACAGCTATCTCCAGTTTTCTCCATGCTGTAAACCCTGTAGCTTCTTTGTACACTGTCTAAATAATTCTGGATGAACGGACCAATAGAAATGCTCTAAATTATTTTTTTTATTTATATATTATATATTATTATTAAATTTATAATATTATAATTTGTATATCATTTATATTATACTTTTATTGTACATAGACAACATCTTTAACCTTAAACAACATTTTCACCTTCTCCTGTAACATCACCATTTTGGAGATACATGTTTTTCATTGCACAGCAATAATACACTGTATGCTAAAATTTGCATATGGTCACACCCCCTATCGCAGGGAGGAATTTCAGACTCAAATAATATGAACCATTTCTCTGTTTATTCGCTCTCAGGCTGACAGGTGAGCTGGAACTAATGCAGCTGTGTTCCCACTCAGCAGAAACCGAACCCACCATAAAGGCCCAATCCCATCGCTGCATTTACAGTCAGATAGAAGGAGTTCACATCCCAACCGGCAAACCACCGCGATAATCACACTACCCACTGCTGCTCTGTTCTCTAAAGAGAGACAATTACACACTTTCAAATGAATCCATTTTCCTCAAATCATATTTTCCCTCCAGTTTTAACCAATCAGGATTCAGTAATGAATATCTAATTCAGGCAAAACGCTGATCAATACCAATTCCAGAGCACGGAGAGTAACTGCTCCGCTCCGGACACTGCAGCTCTTAGGTGTCCAAAAACCTTTAGACATATAGTGTTTATTACTGTAGAAGCTCCAGATCTCATCAGAACAAATAAAGCAGCTGAACATAAATCCAGTAAAAAGGAGAAACAAGAGCTTCTCATTCTGAAGAAAGAAAGTAGTGAGATCTTGTCGGTGAGCTAGTCTGAAGAACAGAGCTCGGTTCCTCCAGGGTTCTCCTGGACGCCCCCCAGTCCAGCCAGCACAGCGTGGAGGATGTGTTCAACTCCATCAGCAGCAGCAGCAGCAGCAGCAGCAGCTCACCTGATTTACCATCATTAAGCCCTGATTTACCACCAAACCAGGTGTTGATCTGAGGAGAACTCTAAATAATACTAGACTCTATGAGGAGAACTTTGGAGATGTTCTAATGATCAACACAGTGATGGAGAACCACCACCACTTTCTGTAGGAGTGTTATCATTATATTATATTATATTATTTTACTGAGGAGATGCAGATTATTAAGCTAATTTTCAGAGGTACCTACAATTTTTGCACAGTATATATATATATATATATCAATACTGATCAATACCTATTCCTGCTATTTAAGAGTAGGGAAGGCCCGATACCACGCCACCTTCTTCATGTCCAATACCAATACTGATACTGCGATCTCGGCCTCTTTTCCACTGCAGGGCCGAAATTGTAACCGCTCCAGTAGCTTCTGCACATGGACGCGGTTCAGCGTGGAGTGCTGCAGCTCCTGCAGTAGACCTGTGCACCACTGATCATTCCAAAAGTGGAATTCAAACACTGGGAGACCACAAGCTCTTCAATATGACACCTTACTGCCGGTCAGAGATTCAGAAGAGTGTTTATTGAATGATCTCATCCTTCTGAAGCTGCAGCCCACAGTTCAGCCCTTCTGCAAATGACACCTCCGATTCAGTTCCCAAAAAGTGCCACCAGCCTGTAAACACTGGGCCGAGCAGTGTTTGCCATAGTAACTCATAAACCTCGCCTGGAGGAGGCAGAGTAGCCTGGGCCTCAGGAGATGATGAGTGGAGCAGGTTTATCAGCATGGACAGAGGCATTTCACACAGATTGTCTCATTTCACAAGCCTGGGAAACCATAGCCTGCTCAGAGATGTGGAATTGAGCTTACCTCTGCAGCTCTCCCTGCCTTTTTTACCTCATAGGTTCAGTATTTCAGACGCCTGCCGGAGTTCTATACCACGTCTCCGCAGCACAGAGCGCATATCTCCTTTATGACAAGGTAATAGAGCGAACAGTATTTCTGACGAGTAGAAAATAGTAATAATTCAGATGTAAGGATGATTTGAGGGACTGCTGGGAAGGGAGTCACTCCTTCTCAATTTAGCCCTTTTTTTTACTGGTCACCGAAGGATCTGTACTTGGTGGCAAGGTGTGTCAGTATCAATGCAGCCAATAATATTATACTGTCTGATTCATCCACTCTCAGCTGACAGTCATTTAATCAACAGTCTGGGAGCAATGTGATTTTCTCATGCTGAATTCTGTGCTCTTGGACCTTCTGTTCACATTAACAGGTAGGGTTGCCGCTCTGACCCTTCGTGTTCAACTCTATCAGCAGCAGCAGCAGCAGCAGCTCACCTGATTTACCATCATTAAGCCCTGATTTACCACCAAACCAGGTGTTGATCTGAGGAGAACTCTAAATAATACTAGACTCCATGAGGAGAACTTTGGAGATGTTCTAATGAAGAGCACAGTGATGGAGAACCTCCACCACTTTCTGTAGGAGTGTTATTATTAGTGGTTATTCTAATATTAGTGATTTACTGAGGAGATACAGACTTATTAAGCTAATTTTCAGCAGTACCTAAATGTTTTGCACTGTATATATATATATATATATATATATATATATATATATATATATATATATATATATCAATACTGATCAATACCTATTCCAGCTGTTCAACTGTTCTCTCTCTTTTGAACAGTAACAGAAGAAAGCACTAAAGAGTGAGGGAGGCCCGATACCACGCCACCGTTTTCATGTCCAATACCAGTACTGAATAAGCACCCCAAGTCCCCCTATGGATCCTTTAGATCATGACTGTTGTGAGGTAGGGTGGTGGGGTAGGATGGACCCATGGTAGGTACTGACCACTCCATACTAGACCCCCCCCCCCACACACACACACACACAAGGCCTGCCTGATGCTTTTGGAGATGTACTGACCTCAGTGTCTCAGATTCCTAGGCTGCTGCCTATTATGTAGATCCCACCCCTTGACAGGAGCCACTGGAGCCAGACAATCAATGGTATTCCCTTCACCTGCCGGTGGTTTTAATGTTATGGCTGACCTGTGTATACCAAATGCCCGTTAAGATCACAGTGAAAGAGGAGCGTGTTTGACCTCAGTGGTGATCTCAATTTGATTTCCACTGAGCTCGACTGATCCTCCCCACAGCAAGCTCACGACACAACTGCACTAAAACAATTACCGCAGCACCACTGGAGTGATTAAAGGCCCCGTGTGACAACAGTGACTTTCAGGTTACAAAATACGAGTAAAAACCATTAACGTCACAATGGGAAGCGGTAATGATGACCTTGTGCTGTTCTGTGGGACTATAATGAAAAGAATCAGTTTAGTGAGAGTGTGTGTGTGTGTGTGTGTGTGTGTGTGTGTGTGTGTGTGTGTGTGTGTGTGTGTGAGAGTGTGTGTCCATGGTACGCAGTTGTTCTCTGACTCCAGAAGGACCTGATGGGATTTCAAGCATAAAGCGTGAGGTTCTCAGTATTCTGATCTAATAGAGTCCTGGTATTGTTATTCTCTCCACACCAAAGACCCTCACTGTCAGCTACGCAACACTCCCTGCATTAACAACACAATGCCATCCTGTCCCGGCCCGTCTCCAGTCTCAAAGTGATGCACCACAGTTACCGAATTTTTTTTTTTTTCGGTTTGGGCACATCTGATGTCCAGTGATGGTATTTTTGGACGTTTTTACAGTAGACTTGTTAAAGCCTGGTTACATGATTTTTCGCAGATTTTAATTTTTTGATATAATGTGATTCTGGATGTTTCTCATTGTTTCAAAATGTCATAATTGAATTTAATGCAATATTCAAATCCAGGCACACTTTCACATATCAGATTCCCTCCAGTCCCTTTTTCTAAATGTAAGCTTATACTTTTTTGTGATGTCATTAGACCGATGCATTTGCACACACCAATAAACCATAACATTAAAACCTGCTAATATTCTCAAACTGAAAGCTTCAGCACAGGTCCTACCAGGAGACTCTAATGCACGTCACGAATATCTCACCCCAATCACCAGCATCCACCTAGAGGTCTATAAATGACCTCTACTTACGCCCCTTTGTCCTCGCCGCTCGCTGGTTGCCCAGGGGGTAGATTCTGCCCGGATTTGCGAGGGTCCAGATGTTAGAGACAGTGGGATCTTTATCAGTGGGGTCTTTACTAAAGACTTTAACTTAGTATTATTATTGTAACTATGACCTTGTCTTTGGAGTCTTCCTGGTAATACTGATGTTAAAAGTATAAGAATCCATTTGGAGGAACCTCTTAAAGTGCTTTGAGGAACTTTCAAGAAAGGCTTTTCTTCTAAAGACCTTTTCTAAAAGGTTCCTCAAAGCACCTTAAGAGGTTCATCCATAGTTTCAAAATGAAGAACCTCCAAAAGGGGTCTTCTACTTTTAACAGGGGACATACTAGACAGGAAGTGAACAGTCAGTATTAAGAACCTCCAAAAGTTCCTTAAGGATCTTCTACTTTTAACAGTGTAGATTCCACCCCTTGATACGTACCACAGGAACCAGCTATGTTATTCACTTCAGCAGTGAGTTTTACAAACAGGCACAACATAGGATAGCCAATCAGAAGAGGCCTTAAAACCACAGTAATAATAATAGGCTGTTTAAAGTTTAAATAAGGCATAAAGACAGGGGTGAAATGGTCATGTAATTATGATTTATCACTGTTTTTGACACTCAGATCTCATAAACTGACCCCTAGCTACAAAAAAGTTGTCAAATATAAAATATAATGTATATATGTATATGTATATGTATGTATATATATATATAAAATGTATAAAATATATATGTCAAATAAACAATATAACACACGATGCAGACAGACCCCGTCAAAAGTTTGCATACACCTGGTTGCACATGTGCCGAACATCATCATTCTAAAAACATTCGATTCAAATGCTAGGGTGATGCTAGGTTTTTTTTATTATTATTATTTTTTTTTTTTTTTTGCCCTAGAGACACATAAGTGTCCAATGTAGTTAGGATAGGGGGTTTAGTTAGGCCTAAATTGTATGTTGAACTGAAAGAATTGGGTGATTGGGTCATGTAGGCTATTAAGGCTATTTATTGGTTTTGCTAAATTAGTTATTGGGTATGCATGTAGCTGCATGGTCTATTTTCACCCTCTCACACACACACACACACACACACACACACACACACACACTGCCTGGGTCCTACAACCTAGGCCTACCTCCATAACATCCTAACTACGGTAGATACCCGTGTGATAACCAATGATGATTAGCACATTACTAATCCAGGTGTGTCCAAACTTTTGACTGGTACTGGTACTGGTACTATGTTGTCAAGGTTCTAGATTCATGTTTTGTATCTGTTTTAACCAATATACCACTAGCTTTACACTTCATGATATCCGCAGGCTGGGGTGGTCTGAGGAACAGGCCTCTGAGGGGTCTCAGGTAGAGGCGGGACTGTTTCCCAAAGCGCTGCACTTGGGCAGGAATCCTGCAGTGAGATATGACTCAATCTAGCTGAGACACTGTAGCTGGGAGACACACGAAACACCAAGAACTACGGGAAGGCGATAATGTAGTGGTCTACCTATCCATCTATCTCTCTCTCGCCCTCTCTCTCTCTCTCTCTCTCTCTCTCTCTTATGCACACACATTTGCACGCAATTCTGTCCAGCTAGCAGTTCCCCAAAAACACAGGCTCAGCCCCACTCGACCTCTGCATCCCTGAACACAAAAGGCCCAGGTTTTGGGCCTGGTTGTTCACTTGCTCCCTAATACACTTTTAGGACAAAAGTATTGGGACACCTGCTCATTCATTGTTTCTTCTGAAATCAAAGGTATTACAAAGAGTTTCTCCTGCTTTTGTTGGAGTAACTGTCTCTACTGTCCAGGGAAGAAGACTTTCTGCTAGATTGTGGAGGAGCTGTGCTGTGAGGATTTGACTGCATTCAGCAACAAGACCATCAGTGAAGACAGGATGTTGGATGATCATCGTCATTTCCAACTCCCCAACCCATCCCAAAGGTTGGATGGAGCACCACCATCACCATGCTTCCAGAGAACACAGTTCCTCCACAGCTCAATGCTTTATACCCCTCTATACCCCACGCCTGGCATTGGGCAGCACGGTGCCAATCGGTTCATCTTCATCTGCTCCAGAGAGTCCTATTCTATTGGTAGTATTTCTCCACAGGTACTGTGTGTGTGTCCATTGAAGGGGTGTCCACAAACATTTGGACATGTGTACATTTATTACTGTTTACAGTAACAGTGATATTTGGGTCTAATAGTGATGTTTGAGTGGGGTGGGGTGTATGATGGTGTGTGACGGGGTGGTGGAAACAGGGGAGCGAAGAGTGAGATGGAGCACCTCTCTTCACTTGAGAACAACAACAGCAGATAAAAGACGAGGACAGAGACAGAGTGGAGCCGAGGGAGGGGACGTGGTTCACGTAATGGATTTTCAGCTGCTCCTTTCCTTTAGGTTTACGGAGGAGGTTCAGAACCCAGTATGCAGATGGGCATCTCTGTGTGTAGATCCTCTCGCATTAAACTACTCTCACACACACACTCGCGCACTCTCTCGCTCTCTCTCTCTCTCTCTCTCTCTCCAGTCCAGAACAGGCTGATGATTAGGACTAATTTAGATTTGTATATCTATTCATTTATGTACGATTGTAGCCAAGGAATGAAAAGCGGGTCAGTCCTGCCGTCTGCCCGACCAAGAAAAAGATCAGTCAAGCCCAGACTACTGTCTCTATCTCTCTCTCTCTCTCTCTCTCTCTCTCTCTCTCTCTCTCTCTCTCTCGCTTCCTCTCTCAACCTACCATTTCTTTTTTGCCCCTTTCTCCTTATTTCTCTCCGTCTTTCTCTGCCTTTTTTTCTTTTCTTTTTTTTAGGAATGATGTAGTTTTATGAATTGACGCATCTGACGCATGATTTTCATATAATTATCGTACAATGTTCCCTGAAGGAATGAATAGTGGAATGTTCAGAAAGGTCCCATCTGAGAGAACGTGTAAAGCACCAAACATTTTTTGAGCAAAAGTTTTGGTGGCCCATATTTTAGCCAAATGTTTGTGGACACAGCTCCATTAGCCAAATGTTTAGGTAAGCTTTTAGACCAAACATCTTTTGAGCGAAATTTTTGGTGGCCCATATTTTAGCCAAAAGTTTGTGGACACAGCTTCAATAGTCAAACATTTTAGGTAAGCTTTTAGACCAAACATCTTTTGAGCGAAATTTTTGGTGGCCCATATTTTAGCCAAAAGTTTGTGGACACAGCTCCAATAGCCAAACGTTTAGGTAGGTTTTTGGACCAAAAATCTTTTGAGCGAATGTTTTGGTGGCCCATATTTTAGCCAAAAGTTTGTGGACACAGCTCTGTTTGTCAAATATATTAGTTGAGCTTTTGAACTAATTATCTTTTGGGCAAAATTCAGAGGTATACTGCAATGTTTTAGTAAATGTTATTATTAAAACTGCCTGATTCTGTGTTTTTAAGAACTGATGCAGTATTGCAAAACACAGTACCATGATACTCAAGGGTATCGAGGTTGTCTTACACCCCCAGTCTTTACCCCTCCCTCTATCCCTGTCCCTCTATCTTCTTCTCTTTCTCATTCTTTCTCTGCCTCTCTCGCTTTCGCTCACTCTCGCGCCCTCACTTTCTTTCTAGTTCTCTTTGCTTGCTCTTCTCATCCAATTCAATTCAGGGTTCCTTGTTGGCGAAGCAAACAGAGCTACATTTGTGTCGCCACAGTCTGAGTTACAAAGTTTCAGAGTTTTAAAGGAAAATAGAACAAGATGGTAAACTCTCTCTCTCTCTCTCTCTCCTTCACACACACACACACACACACACACACACACACACACACACACCTGTCAGGGCCTATTGTTAGTAAGGAGGTCATTTCTTTCTTCACCTTTTACAGCAAAAACTTAAGGACATCACCAAACCATCAGACGTCAATCATCATGAAGCAATCCCTGGCTGTGTGCGTGTGTGTGTGTGTGTGTGTGTGTGTGTGTGTAAGTAGGCTACATGTAAGTGTTCTCTACATGTGTCCTCTCAGCATAAATAATTGAGGTAGTGTAGATACGCGGCTGGATAGGGAGAATGTGGCGCACAAAGCAGGAATGATTTAAGGGCCGGCAGCGGAACGGCGCGCGGGCCCGGAGCCGCTATCTCTCAGCTGTCACTCCCATCTAAAAGATTCACAGCCGTGAATGAATTATTCTGTTGAAACAGGCCATTATGAGCAGGCCGGCCAAACACACTGCGCTTTCCCCCGCTCCTGAAATCAGCTCATCAACACTCAAACACAGACCAGACTCTGTAGCGTACCTTACCTGGCAATGGCGGTTTTTGTGGGTGGAGCATGAAGAGATCAATGGCCATGAAAGCATATTTTTGTGGGCGATGCATGAAGAGATCAATGGGGATGAAAAGATATATTTGAGGGTGGAGCATGGAGAGATCAATGGGGATGAAAAGATATATTTGAGGGTGGAGCATGGAGAGATCAATGGGTATGAAAAGATATATTTAAGGATGGAGTATGGAGAGATTAAAGGCCATGAAAGGATATATCTGTGGGCGGAGAATAAAGAGATCAATGGGTATGAAAAAATATATTTGTGGGTGGAGCATAAAGAGGTCAATTGCTGTGGAAGGATATATTTGTGGGTGGAGCATAAAGAAGTCAATTGCTGTTAAAAGGATATATTTGTGGGCGGAGCATGGTCAATGGTCAATTGCTGTAAAAGGATATATTTGTGGGCGGAGCATGGATTGGTCAATTGCTGTGAAAGGATATATTTTTGTTGGCGGAGCATAAAGAGGTCAATTGCTGTGAAAGGATATATTTGTGGGTGGAGCATGGAGGGGGTAGTTGCGGTAGTAATCAGTGTAGGTTCTGCTAAGCTGGATGGGTGTGGGTGTACCTGTAGCTGATCATGGCTGAGGTCATAGGTGATGACAGCGTCTCCTGAGAGCCTATTTTAGTCATCACTGGCACTGACCAGTCCCTTCATCCTCACCTCATTATCACGAGGAAGGCAAAGACAAACTTCAAACTCACTCTTGTGTGTGTGTGTGTGTGTGTGTGTGTTGTGTGAGGCTTGGCCTATGATGAGTGATATCATAATCAGTTCACTGTGTGTGTGTGTGTGTGTTTTGTCCAAATGCCATATGCATTTTTTTCCCAGCTCCTCTTCCTCCTCTCGTCTGCCCTTCTTCTTCTTCCTCACTGTGTTTGGCTCGAGCCCAGAGTCGGAGTCTCAGTGGTGTGTTGATGTGAGAACAGGTGCATATGTTCTTCTCATAATTACCCATCCTGAAGGAACACTTCAGCATCGCTAACTCTCTCTCCCACTCTGTCTCGCTCCCTCTCTCGCTCATATTTCATGCTGTGTCAAAGAGGAGGTAAATAATGAATAAGCCGTGTTAAGCATCAGTGCTCGATACGTTGTAGTGCGTTTGAGTGTGTGTGAGAGAGACGGAGAAAGAGATCGAGAGCAGGCCGGGGTGTGTGTGTGTGTTTGGGGGGGTGTAAGTGAGCGGGTGAGTGAGGGATGCTCACTTGTGTGTTCTTGTGCATTTCTTTGCATCACACTGTTGCTGGGAAGATCTCAGCTTCTTCATGAGCTTCATCATGACTGAGATTCAGGACAGGATGGGCTCCAGCTCCAGTCTACCCCGGACTGCCTCAGTCTACCCCAGCCTGCCGCAGCCTGCCCCAGTCTACCCCGGCCTGCCGCAGCCTGCCCCAGTCTACCCCGGCCTGCCGCAGCCTGCCCCAGTCTACCCCGGCCTGCCGCAGCCTGCCCCAGTCTGCCAAAGCCTGCCCCAGTCTACCCCGGCCTGCCGCAGCCTGCCTCGGCCTGCCGCAGCCTGCCCCATTCTAAAACATAATTACAGTTTATTCATTTAATTCAACATAATCAAAATATTAAATGTGGCCTGTGCAAAGGCAATGGTACAATACATATATAATGTTTTCTATAGTTATCCAATGTCTTAAATGTAAATAGGAATTTTGCTGTTAATAACAGAAAATATATTTACATTTAGAATATCATGACCTATATATATATATATATATATATATATACACACCCATAAATACATACATATATATACAGTATTTTTGTATTTTTGTGGAAGTCAATATATATATTTAAATTGCATTTTAAACAGTCCATTTACCATGGAGATATATATTTAGTACTATATATATATATGTATAGTCCAAATGCAATTAAAAAAAACTTACATTGACTTCCACTGAAAGGTAAAAGTACTATATATATATATATATATTATTTTGTAATGTAATGTAAGTATAGCAGTACTTTTGTATATGGTTGTAAAATAAGCAAAATAAAAATATTTATGATGGGTAAAAAATCTTTACAGGACAAGAAAAAACCTTCTTAACGTTTGATTGAAGTAAATGTTTTGACATAATGTGAATCTGATCTAATGCAAAGTTGTTGTTTTTTATTCTATCAAAATGTCATGATGACCTGACCAATAGAAACGCTGAGTAAAACTGAGTAAAACCTTTTTACATTGACTCTGACATTTTACGGTTGCCATTTCTTATCTATATAATAATCATAATCATAATCATAATCATTATAATAAAACCCTATACAAAATCCAGCTGACAGATACAACACATTCACTAACATTTTACAACAATAACTGAAGCACCCTCTTATGGTGAAAAAAGAGAAAACACACACACACACACACACACACACACACACACACTCACACACTAAAAGTAAGCTGTTTTCTATTCTAGGATGAAATACCAGAGGCCCAAACACTTTTAACAAGAACAGCTCATGAAGAAAATCATTTTTCATTCAATTAGTATTCCCTACTTTCTGAAAACACACACACTCTCACACACACACTCACACACACACACACACACTCATACAAATCCACTGAATGCAGCCACTCCAAAAGGCTGAAGCAGCAGTTTTTCTAATTAAGAGACAACAGAGCATGAAGAGGCAGCATGGTTGTGTGTCCCAGTCTGCTGAATATAACACACACACACTCTCACACACACACACACAGCCGTCTCCAATGAAAACCTGCAGCAGTGAATGAAACAATGTCTATTTCAGCTGGGAATGAAGTGATGACACTTCACATGTATCAGAAGGCAGCATGTGTGTGTGTGTGTGTGTGTGTGTGTGTGTGTGTGTGTGTGTGTGTGTGTGTGTGTGAGTGTGTGTGCTGTCACTCTGGGAAGAGTCCTGCAGCAATAACTAATAAGATTCCTTCATTAAGGGCTTATAAATCTTTAAAAATGTGTTTATTAATGGTCATTAATTTAAATATTATAGGTCGTAGCCCTGAAAAAGCAATATTTTGAAGTTCTCACTCATAAATAACTGGACAAAAGTGACCGGTTGCTTTTCAAACAGTGTGCCCACATTCCTCCATACTGTCCTGATCTTACTGTGGGTTCTCCAACAGTCCGTGTTCCACCTGCCAGCTTCAGCAGAAGTCTGTTAATAGCGTCCTACAGTCGAACCCCAACGCAAGCTCACTAATGATCATCTGATCAGCCTACGTTAAATTAACATTAACACAAGTGTCCAAATATTTATGGACACCCCTTCTAATGTATGCAATCAGCTACTTTAAATTGCACCCACTGCTGACACATATGTGCAAATGCACGCACACACACACACACACACACACAGTCCCTGTAGAGAAGTATTGCCAATAGAATAGGACTCCCTGAACTAGAGGGGCTAGAGGGGTATAAAGCCCCCCAGCAGCATTGAGCTGTGGAGCAGTGGAAGAGCTGTGTTCTCTGGAATGATGGTAATGATGCTTCATCCAATACTTCTGGGATTTGGAATTGGAAAGTTGGGGATGATGAGGTGGGGTGGTGGTGACCATTCAACATCCTGACCTCATTAACACTCTTTTCACTCAGTGCAATCAAATCCTCACAGCAATGCTCCTGCTCCAAAATCTGATAGAAAGTCTTCTTCCCTGGACAGTAGAGACAGTTCCTCCAACAAAAGCAGGATAAATGAATGAATAAATGAGCAGGTGTCCCAATACTTTTGTCCATATAGTGCACATCCATACATACATAGTCTGCACACACACACACACACACACACACACACACAGTAGATAGATAGCTGCAGTGTTGAATGCAGTAACACACACACACACACACACACACATACACACAGCAGAAGGCCTGAGAATGAGAGTCGCCGCCCAAAACTAATATCGAGCTCAACACTGACAAACATCTTCTGCTGGGTGGTGTTTCTGAGGCTCTGGGAAGGTTCTATATCTGCTTTAAAAGCAGCCGCCGAAATTGAATCCTGGAATCCTGGAGTGCCGGACACCTGCTTACACCCAGCTGCGACCCCACCGCCCATCACCACAGTCATGGTCAAGCCCCCCCATATTACACTACATATGTCAACAGGAAGGGCTGCAGGAGCAGGTTTATGACCCTTTGATGTGCCATAAATATCCATTTCATAAACCTTTGTGATATTACCAACACCAGAATGGGATATGATGGTGCTGTGAATGAATTTATGATGAAGCTTAATCTTCCGCTTACTGTCCTGACAGCTTATGCCTTTTGTTGTGAACTGCAGCAGACCCATTTATTTAGCCTTTACCTCACAGTGGGCTGTTAACTGAGAACATTTCCATTCACACGGAGCGAGGACGTGTGGAGACGAGCCTGCTGCAGAACCCCGCTGACCCTGCATTAAAACCAGCATTCATCCATCGGGCCCTCTATTACTAATACCACTTCTCTGGGTTAGCCACCTACTACAAACAGCAGCTATCAGGTGCTTCCTGCTGTAGCACCTACTGCTGAGCCTAGTTTTACACAGTGTACTCAGGTAAGCTTAAATCCAGCTCCATTCGAGTGCTTAAAAAAAACAAAAAACAGACCTGCCATAACATTACAACCACTGACGTAAGGATCGAGAGAATCACTTGATCACGGCATGTTGTTACAGTGGCTCCTGTCACCAGTGAGGGATCTACAATATTAGGCAGGAGTTGGAAGCTGAGCGTAAAAATCTGAGCCACTTTCACAAGAACCTAACTGTGATGGCTGGACGACTGGGTCAGAATATCTCCAGAACATCAGGCAGGTCTTGAGGGGGGTGTTTTTGAGGTATGTTTTCAGAACCTACCAAAAAAAGGGGCTCCAAGGCAGCACGACCGGTGAACCGCTGACAGGGTCATGGACACCCAAGGCTTACTGATGCTCATGGAGGCCTCGATCAACTTAAAGGATCTAACGCCAGTCTTGGTGTCACAGGTCCAGGCCTTGACCGCTCAGAGTTGTGAGCAGGACTCACACAATATTAGGCAGGTGGTTCTAATGTTCTAATGGCTGATCTGATCAGTGTATCTCATGGTATCAGGTGAAGTTGGTCTCAGCAAAGTTAATGAAACCACGCATCCTATAAAAGTCAAGGCTGAACTTTAATTAAAAGATACAGTAAATAAAATTCCGACGCCTCTTCAATGCTACGTGCCGAGCTTGATGGTCTAATGAAAGGTGGAACTGAGTAGAATAACAGAAAGAGGCCTCTCCGCTGTCTCTGTAATTAACAAATGCCAGTGAAGAACCTTGAGAACCCTTCAGGGGTTCTTTTAGGGGTTCCTTCATTTGACACTGTGGTTTGAGGAACCTTCAAGAAAAGCTTTTTAGAAGAAGAAAAAGGTTCCTTGAAGGTTCCTCACAGCACCTTAAGAGATTCCTCTATCACAATCCATTCCAACAGACACAGGTAAGAGTGCAGGTCTGTCCAATTAAGGTCAAAGACAGCCATATTCACCATTAGTGTTGGGCACGGATGGAATCTGGCCTCAACCTTTGACCCTTGGAGCGTTTCCCCTTGGCTTGGTTTGTGTGGGAAGGTCCAAGCGCACCAAAATACGACACAACAAACCACGTGAGGACGTTCTCTCCACTTATTGGTCAGACCTGTCTGGGGCTGGAGACGGATGAGACGGATCCTGACCAAGTACCGGCTCAGTGACCACAGTCTGGCTATAGAGACGGGAGGTATAAGCGCTCCTGGCTGCCCAGAGAGAGGCGAATGTGTGGTCAGTGTGAGAGTGGGGAGGTGGAGACCGAGCTGCACCTCCTCCACTGCCCTACAAAAAACCATAAGGGGTATAAAGCCCCTCAGCATTGAGCTGTGCAGCAGTGGAAGAACTGTGTTTTCTCTGGAATTATGGTGGTGGTGCTCCTATCCAGTACTTTTGGGATGAGTTGGGGTGGTGACCATCCAATATACTGACCTCACTCACTGACCATGCTCATGTTTCTGAATGCAATATATTTTTTAGTAGAAATCCTTCTTCACTGGGCAAAAAAAAAGGATAAACTTGTTTTTAATACCTTTGATTTCAGAAGAAACATATAGGCATATTTTTTTTCCCCAAGCATGACATCACCAATCAGTAAGCTCCCACAGCGCCCCCACCTGGTGCCTCTCTTAACTGCACATGAGGGAGCTTATTTGGCCACGTACTACAGAGGGTAATACACTGGATGTGGTTCATGCGCGAAGACCCACAAAACTGAAGCAGAACTGGAAGTCCTTGTTTTGGCAGAAGCTAGCAGCTGCTGACCTGTGGAGTGAACCACATTACCCAGAGTTCAGCTGCTCTCTGCCCTGGTCACAGAGAGCCTTGGGCAAACACTGTCCCTCATTTCCGTTACAAAGACACGAGGAGAAACAGGGCCTGACGACCAGCGTCCACTACACACATAAGAACGCACACAGAATACTAACAGCGTGGTCATGTGATAGATATAGTACAGTATGTGGACAAAAGTATTGGGACACCTGCTCATTCATTGTTTCTTCTGAACTCTAAAGGTATTAAAAAGGGTGGATCCTGCTTTTGTTGGAGTAATCGTCTCTACCGTCCAGGGAAGAAGGAGGAGCATTGCTGTAAGGATTTGATTGCATTCATGACATTAAGCATGAGTGCCGAGGGTATTTCATACAGGATACTGGGAATATAGCCCTCTAACCCTGTCCATAGGCCCACACTTCAGTTCTCCAGCTCATTACTGTGGTAATAATTAATATCATTACCAATTTCATAGACCTTAACATTGCTCCCTGTGGGACACTAAATATGCTAAAATCAACCGACTACTGAATAATTCTTAGTTGTTTCTGCATTATGATTAATGACAGAATAATAAACCTAGAGTTCAAAAGGTTAACACCTTGATTGCAATTTATTATCTGTATTACTATAATAATAATAATAATAATAATTATAATAATACTAATAATAATTATTATTATTATTATTATTATTATTATTAATATTATTAAATGATGCATCCACCTGCACTGATGTCCATATGAGCCAGTCTAAGGGCTGAAAGCTCTGAGTGTTGACATTTAGCTTTTTAGCGTTTATGTATTCTGTACAGGTAGGGCTCTGCTGAAAATAAGACTGCACTCAGTAGATTTTAGCTGCCCTGTAAAAACAAGTGCAACAAATAAAAACCCAAGCCATAAATCCAGCTCTGAACTGTAATCACCCTGTCCAACATCACAAAACAGCACTCTGGGGTGTTATTTGTGTTGGCAGACTGTGGCATGAATCTATAAGAACCACTGAATGCTTATCTGTAAAATTACATATATGTATCTGACCCTTGTGAACCCTGGTTTTACTCCTAATACAGAAGCTACTACGAACTCGTAACAGTTTATCATATTTTGAGTCCCACAGGGTTCTGTTTTAGGGCCTATGAAACTGATACTGCAATTATGAGGGGAATAACGACATGCCGGTAGTGCGGGATACGGATGGGTGGTGGGCTTAGTGTATCTCCACAGCTACACTGCTGGGTCGGGACCTCCTATCCATCCCGGCACCCAGCTGTTAAATTCCATGGTGAAGCGGGGAGGCGATGGGGCACACAGGGCGGCAGCTCCCTAAGCTGCGGGTTAAGCTTTAGCTCTTCAGGTTTCTCAGACTCAAAGAGAGGGCGGAGTCATGTTAGCCTTGTGATTGATCAGGGTTATGCTGATGTAAGCATGACAACTTTTAGGACCGCCCATTCCATACGGAGAAGAGTATATATGAGAAGAGTATAGATAGATATATAGATAGATGGGGAAAGAGAGAGAGAGAGAAGAAAGGAATAGGGGAGAGAGAGAGAGAGAGAAACAATGACAGGTGAGGAGAGAGTGAGAAAAAAGAGGGACAGAATGAGAAGAGCGAGAGACAGAGAGAGAGAGAGAGAGAGAGAGAGAGAGAGAGAGAGAGGAGGGGGTGGTCAGTTGGTGACTCGCTTAAATGGCTTAGAGTGAGAAAGAGAGAGAGAATGGTAATGAAGAGAGCGAGAGTAGGAGAGGTAGAGAGGGAAAAAAGAGAGAGAGAATGGGAGAGAGACAGGCATAGAGAGTGGGGGGTGGTTAGCTAGTGACTCTTCTGAATGGCTCAGAACGAGAGGCAGAGAGAGGTAGAGAGATAGAGAGAGGTATAGAGAGAGCAGTGTAGGGGGGGTGGCCATCAGCTGGTGACTGGTCTGAATGGCTCAGAGAGAGAAAAAGAGAGAGAGAGAGAGAGAGAGAGAGAGAGAGAGAGAGAGAGAGAGAGAGAGAGCAATACTGGTAAAACGCAGCAGTCGTTTATTAGACTTTGGGAAGATCTTCATAAGACATACTCTGTACATTTACACTGAGGGTCTCAGATTTAGGTTCCCAGAGGCAGAAGAAGTTGGTCAAATCCATAAGGCCGTGCTCTACTGGAGTACGAGCTCTGTTAGAAAGGTTACTGTGCTGATTCAGGTCTTCATCAGAACAGAATCAGCCCGAGTGAGAGCGAGCAATGACAGGGTGGAGAAGACGTGACGGAGACGTCTAAAGAAAGCATAACACGCTTCCTCCATTTCAGCAGCAATTAAAGCTGCTTTCCTTCGACTGACAGCCTGAAAGCACCCGTCAACTACCCTCACTGTTAGTGTCAGTCAGCACTCACTCACACACACACACACACACACAGTCAAACCATTGTTTCCCTCTCAGACCATCTCACTTTTAAAAAACGCTTAATACTAAGTGCTTCACCATATGTCCAAATATTTGTGGACACCATTTCTAATGAACGCTTATAATTCAGCAGCTCAAGTTACACTCGTTGCTGACACA